>NW_027421923.1:600000-755606 GCF_037893015.1 Macrotis lagotis
TGCACGGCAAGGCAAGGAAAGGGTAACACAAGGGAAGGCACGGTCAGGAAATGCAAGGCTAATGCACGACAACGGAAGGCTAGGCCATGCACGGCAAGGCAAGGAAAGAGTGACGGAATGTAAGGAATGCAAGGGAAAGCAAGGCAAGGCAAGAGTAACGGAAGGAACGGCACGGCAAGGGGAAACAAGGATAAGGCACGACAACGCAAGCTAGGCAATACACGGCAAGGCAAGGAAAGTGTAACGCAAGGCAAGGCACGGTCAGTCGAGGCAAGGCTAATGCACGACAACGCAAGGCTTGGCAGTGCACGGCTAGGGAAGGAAAGCGTAACAGAAGGAAAGGAAGGCAAGGCAAAGCAATGCAAGGCAAGTGAAACAAAAGGCACGGCACGGCAAGGGGAAAAAAGGGTAAGGCACGACAACGCAACTTAGGCAATGCACGGCAAGGCAAGGAAAGGGTAACGTAAGGGAAGGCACGGTGAGGCAAGGCAAGGCTAATGCACAACAACGCACGGCTAGGCAATGGACGGCAAGGCAAGGAAAGGGTAACGCAAGGGAAGTCACGGTCAGGCGAGGCATGGCTACGGCACGACAACGCAAGGCTAGGCAATGCACGGATGGTAAGCAAAGAGTAACGGAAGGCAAGGAAGGCAAGGGAATGCAAGGCAAGTGAACAGTAAGGGAAGGAACGGCAGGGCAAGGGGAAACAAGGCTAAGGCACGACAACGCAAGCTGGGCAAAGCACGGCAAGGCAAGGAAGGGGTAACGCAAGGCAAGGCACGGTCAGGCAAGGCAAGGCTAATGCACGACAACGCAAGGCTAGGCAGTGCACGGCTAGGCAAGGAACGAGTAACGGAAGGAATGGAAGGCAAGGCAAAGCAAGGCAAGGCAAGTGTAACAAAAGGCACGGCACGGTAAGGGGAAACAAGGCTAAGGCACGACAACGCAAGCTAGGCAATGCACGGCAAGGCAAGGAAAGGGTAACGCAAGGCAAGGCAGGGTCAGGCGAGACAAGGCTAAGGCACGACAACGCAAGGCTAGGCAATGCACGGCAAGGCAAGGAAAGGGTAACGCAAGGCAAGGCACGGTGAGGAAAGGCAAGGCTAATGCACAACAACGCACGTCTAGGCAATGCACGGCAAGGCAAGGAAAGAGTAACGGAATGTAAGGAATGCAAGGGAAAGCAAGGCAAGGTAAGAGTAACGGAAGGAACGGCACGGCAAGGAGAAACAAGGCTAAGGCACGACAACGCAAGGCTAGGCAAAGCAAGGCAAGGCAAGGAAAGGGTAACGCAAGGCAATGCACGGTGAGGCAAGGCAAGGCTGATGCACGACAACGCACGGCTAGGCAAAGCAAGGCAAGGAAAGAGTAACGGAATGTAAGGAATGCAAGGGAAAGCAAGGCAAGGCAAGAGTAACGGAAGGAACGGCACGGCAAGGAGAAACAAGGCTAAGGCACGACAACGCAAGGCTAGGCAAAGCACGGCAAGGCAAGGAAAAGGTAACGCAAGGCAAGGCACGGTGAGGCAAGGCAAGGCTAATGCACGACAACGCACGGCTAGGCAAAGCAAGGCAAGGGAAGGAGAGGGTAACGCAAGGGAAGGCACGGTCAAGCGAGACAAGGCTAAGGCACGACAACGGAAGGCTAGGCAATGCACGGAAGGTAAGCAAAGAGTAACGGAAGGCAAGGAAGGCAAGGGAAAGCAAGGCAAGTTAAGAGTAAGGGAAGGAACGGCACGGCAAGGGGAAACAAGGCTAAGGCAAGAAAACGCAAGCTAGGCAAAGCAAGGCAAGGAAAGGAAAGGGTAACGCAAGGCAAGGCACGGTCAGGCAAGGCAAGGCTAATGCACGACAACGCAAGGCTAGGCAGTGCACGGCTAGGCAAGGAACGAGTAACGGAAGGAATGAAAGGCAAGGCAAAGCAAGGCAAGGCAAGTGAACCAAAAGGCACGGCACGGCAAGGGGAAACAAGGCTAAGGCACGACAACGCAAGCTAGGCAATGCACGGCAAGGCAAGGAAAGGGTAACGCAAGGCAAGGCAGGCTCAGTCGAGGCAAGGCTAATGCACGACAACGCAAGGCTTGGCAGTGCACGGCTAGGCAAGGAACGAGTAACAGAAGGAAAGGAACGCAAGGCAAAGCAATGCAAGGCAAGTGAAAAAAAAGGCACGGCACGGCAAGGGGAAACAAGGGTAAGGCACGACAACGCAAGCTAGGCAATGCACGGCAAGGCAAGGAAAGGGTAACGCAAGGCAAGGCACGGTGCGGCAAGGCAAGGCTAATGCACAACAACGCACGGCTAGGCAATGCACGGCAAGGCAAGGAAAGGGTAACGCAAGTGAAGTCACGGTCAGGCGAGGCAAGGCTAAGGCACGACAACGCAAGGCTAGACAATGCAGGTAAGGCAAGCAACGAGTAACGGAACGGAAGGAAGGCAAGGGAAAGCAAGGCAAGGCAAGGTTGACGGAAGGAACGGCTCGGCAAGGGGAAACAAGGCTAAGGCACGGCTACGCACGGCTAGGCAATGCACGGCCAGGCAAGGAAAGGGTAACGAAAGGCAAGGCACGGTGAGGCAAGTCAAGGCTAAGGCACGAAAACGCAAGGCTAGGCCGTGCACGGAAGGCAAGCAAAGAGTAACGGAAGGCAAGGAAGGCAAGGGAAAGCAAGGCAAGTTAAGGGTAAGGGAAGGAACGGCACGGCAAGGGGAAACAGGGCTAAGGCATGACAACGCAAGCTAGGCTATGCACGGCAAGGCAAGGAAAGGGTAACGCAAGGCAAGGCACGGTCAGGCAAGGCAAGGCTAATGCACGACAACGCAAGGCTAGGCAATGCACGGCAAGGCAAGGAAAGGGTAACGCAAGGCAAGGCTCTGTCAGGCGAGGCAAGGCTAAGGCACGACAACGCAAGGCTAGGCAATGCACGGAAGGTAAGCAAAGAGTATCGGAAGGCAAGGAAGGCAAGGGAAAGCAAGGCAAGTTAAGGGTAAGGTAAGGAACGGCACTGCAAGGGGAAACAAGGGTAAGGCACGACAACGCAAGCTAGGCAATGCACGGCAAGGCAAGGAAAGAGTAACGCAAGGCAAGGCACGGTCAGGAAATGCAAGGCTAATGCACGACAACGGAAGGCTAGGCAATGCACGGCAAGGCAAGGAAAGAGTAACGGAATGTAAGGAATGCAAGGGAAAGCAAGGCAAGGCAAGAGTAACGGAAGGAACGGCACGGCAAGGGGAAACAAGGCTAAGGCACGACAACGCAAGGCTAGGCAAAGCACGGCAAGGCAAGGAAAGGGTAACGCAAGGCAAGGCACGGTGAGGCAAGGCAAGGCTAATGCACGACAACGCACGGCTAGGCAAAGCAAGGCAAGGGAAGGAGAGGGTAACGCAAGGCCAGGCAGGGTCAGTCGAGGGAAGGCTAATGCACGACAACGCAAGGCTTGGCAGTGCACGGCTAGGCAAGGAAAGCGTAACAGAAGGAAAGGAAGGCAAGGCAAAGCAATGCAAGGCAAGTGAAACAAAAGGCACGGCACGGCAAGGGGAAACAAGGCTAAGGCACGACAACGCAAGCTAGGCAATGCACGGCAAGGCAAGGAAAGGGTAACGCAAGGGAAGGCACGGTGAGGAAAGGCAAGGCTAATGCACAACAACGCACGTCTAGGCAATGCACGGCAAGGCAAGGAAAGGGTAACGCAAGGGAAGTCACGGTCAGGCGAGGCAAGGCTAAGGCACGACAACGCAAGGCTAGGCAATGCACGGCAAGGCAAGGAAAGAGTAACGGAATGTAAGGAATGCAAGGGAAAGCAAGGCAAGGCAAGAGTAACAGAAGGAACGGCACGGCAAGGGGAAACAAGGCTAAGGCACGACAACGCAAGCTAGGCAATGCACGGCAAGGCAAGGAAAGGGTAACGCAAGGCAAGGCACGGTGAGGAAATGCAAGGCTAATGCACGACAACGGAAGGCTAGGCAATGCACGGCAAGGCAAGGAAAGAGTAACGGAATGTAAGGAATGCAAGGGAAAGCAAGGCAAGGCAAGAGTAACGGAAGGAACGGCACGGCAAGGGGAAACAAGGCTAAGGCACGACAACGCAAGGCTTAGCAGTGCACGGCTAGGCAACGAAAGCGTAACAGAAGGAAAGGAAGGCAAGGCAAAGCAATGCAAGGCAAGTGAAACAAAAGGCACGGCACGGTAAGAGGATAAAAGGGTATGGCACGACAACGCAAGCTAGGCAATGCACGGCAAGGCAAGGAAAGGGTAACGCAAGGCAAGGCACGGTCAGAGAAGGCAAGGCTAATGCACGACAACGCAAGGCTAGGCAATGCACGGTAAGGCAAGGAAAGAGTAACGGAAGGCAAGGAAGGCAAGGGAAAGGAAGGCAAGGCAAGAATAAGGGAAGGAACGGCACGGCAAGGGGAAACAAGGCTAAGGCACGACAACGCAAGCTAGGCAATGCACGGCAAGGCAAGGAAAGGGTAACGCAAGGCAAGGCACGATCAGGCAAGGCAAGGCTAATGCACGACAACGCAAGGCTAGGCAGTGCACGGCTAGGCAAGGAACGAGTAACGGAAGGAATGGAAGGCAAGGCAAAGCAAGGCAAGGCAAGTGTAACAAAAGGCACGGCACGGCAAGGGGAAACAAGGCTAAGGCACGACAACGCAAGCTAGGCAATGCACGGCAAGGCAAGGAAAGGGTAACGCAAGGCAAGGCAGGGTCAGGCGAGACAAGGCTAAGGCACGACAACGCAAGGCTAGGCAATGCACGGCAAGGCAAGTTAAGGGTAACGCAAGGGAAGGCACGGTGAGGAAAGGCAAGGCTAATGCACAACAACGCACGTCTAGGCAATGCACGGCAAGGCAAGGAAAGGGTAACGCAAGGGAAGTCACGGTCAGGCGAGGCAAGGCTAAGGCACGACAACGCAAGGCTAGGCAATGCATGGCAAGGCAAGGAAAGAGTAACGGAATGTAAGGAATGCAAGGGAAAGCAAGGCAAGGCAAGAGTAACAGAAGGAACGGCACGGCAAGGGGAAACAAGGCTAAGGCACGACAACGCAAGCTAGGCAATGCACGGCAAGGCAAGGAAAGGGTAACGCAAGGCAAGGCACGGTCAGGAAATGCAAGGCTAATGCACGACAACGGAAGGCTAGGCCATGCACGGCAAGGCAAGGAAAGAGTAACGGAATGTAGGAATGCAAGGGAAAGCAAGGCAAGGCAAGAGTAACGGAAGGAACGGCACGGCAAGGGGAAACAAGGCTAAGGCACGACAACGCAAGGCTAGGCAAAGCACGGCAAGGCAAGGAAAGGGTAACGCAAGGCAAGGCACGGTGCGGCATGGCAAGGCTAATGCACGACAACGCACGGCTAGGCAAAGCAAGGCAAGGGAAGGAGAGGGTAAGGCAAGGCCAGGCACGGTCAGTCGAGGGAAGGCTAATGCACGACAACGCAAGGCTTAGCAGTGCACGGCTAGGCAAGGAAAGCGTAACAGAAGGAAAGGAAGGCAAGGCAAAGCAATGCAAGGCAAGTGAAACAAAAGGCACGGCACGGCAAGGGGAAACAAGGCTAAGGCACGACAACGCAAGCTAGACAATGCACGGCAAAGCAAGGAAAGTGTAACGCAAGGCAAGGCACGGTCAGTCGAGACAAGGCTAATGCACGACAACGCAAGGCTTGGCAGTGCACGGCTAGGGAAGGAAAGCGTAACAGAAGGAAAGGAAGGCAAGGCAAAGCAATGCAAGGCAAGTGAAACAAAAGGCACGGCACGGTAAGGGGAAAAAAGGGTAAGGCACGACAACGCAAGATAGGCAATGCACGGCAAGGCAAGGAAAGGGCAACGCAAGGCAAGGCACGGTGAGGCAAGGTAAGGCTAATGCACAACAACGCACGTCTAGGCAATGTACGGCAAGGCAAGGAAAGGGTAACGCAACGAAAGGCTCTGTCAGGCGAGGCAAGGCTAAGGCACGACAAAGCAAGGCTAGGCAATGCACGGAAGGTAAGCAAAGAGTAACGGAAGGCAAGGAAGGCAAGGGAAAGCAAGGCAAGTTAAGGGTAAGGTAAGGAACGGCACGGCAAGAGGAAACAAGGCTAAGGCACGACAACGCAAGCAAGGCAATGCCCGGCAAGGCAAGGAAAGGGTAACGCAAGGCAAGGCACGGTCAGGAAATGCAAGGCTAATGCACGACAACGGAAGGCTAGGCAATGCACGGCAAGGCAAGGAAAGAGTAACGGAATGTAAGGAATACAAGGGAAAGCAAGGCAAGGCAAGAGTAACGGAAGGAAAGGCACGGCAAGGGGAAACAAGGCTAAGGCACGGCAACGCAAGGCTAGGCAAAGCACGGCAAGGCAAGGAAAGGGTAACGCAAGGCAAGGCACGGTGAGGCAAGGCAAGGCTAATGCACGACAACGCACGGCTAGGCACAGCAAGGCAAGGGAAGGACAGGGTAACGCAAGGCCAGGCACGGTCAGTCGAGAGAAGGCTAATGCACGACAACGCAAGGCTTGGCAGTGCACGGCTAGGCAAGGAAAGCGTAACAGAAGGAAAGGAAGGCAAGGCAAAGCAATGCAAGGCAAGTGAAACAAATGGCACGGCACGGCAAGGGGAAACAAGGCTAAGGCACGACAACGCAAGCTAGGCAATGCACGACAAGGCAAGGAGAGGGTAACGCAAGGCAAGGCACGGTCAGTCGAGGCAAGGCTAATGCACGACAACGCAAGGCTTGGCAGTGCACGGCTAGGCAAGGAAAGCGTAACAGAAGGAAAGGAAGGCAAGGCAAAGCAAGGCAAGGCAAGTGAAACAAAAGGCACGGCACGGCAAGGGGAAAAAAGGGTAAGGCACGACAACGCAAGCTAGGCAATGCACGGCAAGGCAAGGAAAGGGTAACTCAAGGCAAGTCACGGTGAGGCAAGGCAAGGCTAATGCACGACAACGCAAGGCTTGGCAGTGCACGGCTAGGCAAGGAAAGCCTAACAGAAGGAAAGGAAGGCAAGGCAAAGCAATGCAAGGCAAGTGAAATAAAAGGCACGGCACGGCAAGGGGAAACAAGGGTAAGGCACGACAACGCAAGCTAGGCAATGCACGGCAAGGCAAGGACAGGGTAACGTAAGGCAAGGCACGGTGAGGCAAGGCAAGGCTAATGCACAACAACGCACGGCTAGGCAATGGACGGCAAGGCAAGGAAAGGGTAACGCAAGGGAAGTCACGGTCAGGCGAGGCAAGGCTACGGCACGACAACGCAAGGCTAGGCAATGCACGGATGGTAAGCAAAGAGTAACGAAAGGCAAGGAAGGCAAGGGAAAGCAAGGCAAGTCAAGAGTAAGGGAAGGAACGGCACGGCAAGGTGAAACAAGGCTAAGGCACGACAACGCAAGCTGGGCAAAGCACGGTAAGGCAAGGAAAGGGTAACGGAAGGCCAGGCACGGTCAGGCAAGGCAAGGCTAATGCACGACAACGCAAGGCTAGGCAGTGCACGGCTAGGCAAGGAACGAGTAACGGAAGGAATGGAAGGCAAGGCAAAGCAAGGCAAGGCAAGTGTAACAAAAGGCACGGCACGGCAAGGGGAAACAAGGCTAAGGCACGACAACGCAAGGTAGGCAATGCACGGCAAGGCAAGGAAAGGGTAACGCAAGGCAAGGCAGGGTCAGGCGAGACTAGGCTAAGGCACGACAACGCAAGGCTAGGCAATGCACGGCAAGGCAAGGAAAGGGTAACGCAAGGGAAGGCACGGTGACGAAAGGCAAGGCTAATGCACAACAACGCACGTCTAGGCAATGCACGGCAAGGCAAAGAAAGGGTAACGCAAGGGAAGTCACGGTCAGGCGAGGCAAGGCTAAGTCACGACAACGCAAGGCTAGGCAATGCACGGAAGGTAAGCAAAGAGCAACGGAAGGCAAGGAAGGCAAGGGAAAGCAAGGCAAGTTAAGGGTAAGGGAAGGAACGGCACGGCAAGGGGAAACAAGGCTAAGGCACGACAACGCAAGCTAGGCAATGCACGGCAAGGCAAGGAAAGGGTAACGCAAGGCAAGGCACGGTCAGGAAATGCAAGGCTAATGTACGACAACGGAAGTCTAGGCAATGCACGGCAAGGCAAGGAAAGAGTAACGGAATGTAAGGAATGCAAGGGAAAGCAAGGCAAGGCATGAGTAACGGAAGGAACGGCACGGCAAGGGGAAACAAGGCTAAGGCACGACAACGCAAGCTAGGCAATGTACGGCAAGGCAAGGAAAGGGTAACGCAAGGCAAGGCAGGGTCAGGCGAGGCAAGGCTAATGCACGACAGCGCAAGGCTTGGCAGTGCACGGCTAGGCAAGGAACGAGTAACAGAAGGAAAGGAACGCAAGGCAAAGCAATGCAAGGCAAGTGAAACAAAAGGCACGGCTCGGCAAGGGGAAACAAGGCTAAGGCACGACAACGCAAGCTAGGCAATGCACGGCAAGGCAAGGAAAGGGTAACGCAAGGCAAGGCAGGCTCAGTCGAGGCAAGGCTAATGCACGACAACGCAAGGCTTGGCAGTGCACGGCTAGGCAAGGAACGAGTAACAGAAGGAAAGGAACGCAAGGCAAAGCAATGCAAGGCAAGTGAAACAAAAGGCACGGCACGGCAAGGGGAAACAAGGGTAAGGCACGACAACGCAAGCTAGGCAATGCACGGCAAGGCAAGGAAAGGGTAACGCAAGGCAAGGCACGGTGAGGCAAGGCAAGGCTAATGCACAACAACGCACGGCTAGGCAATGCACGGCAAGGCAAGGAAAGGGTAACGCAAGTGAAGTCACGGTCAGGCGAGGCAAGGCTAAGGCACGACAACGCAAGGCTAGGCAATGCACGTAAGGCAAGCAAGGAGTAACGGAACGGAAGGAAGGCAAGGGAAAGCAAGGCAAGGCAAGGTTAACGGAAGGAACGGTTCGGCAAGGGGAAACAAGGCTAAGGCACGGCTACGCACGGCTAGGCAATGCACGGCCAGGCAAGGAAAGGGTAACGAAAGGCAAGGCACGGTGAGGCAAGTCAAGGTTAAGGCACGAAAACGCAAGGCTAGGCAGTGCACGGAAGGCAAGCAAAGAGTAACGGAAGGCAAGGAAGGCAAGGGAAAGCAAGGCAAGTTAAGGGTAAGGGAAGGAACGGCACGGCAAGGGGAAACAGGGCTAAGGCATGACAACGCAAGCTAGGCTATGCACGGCAAGGCAAGGAAAGGGTAACGCAAGGCAAGGCACGGTCAGGCAAGGCAAGGCTAATGCACGACAACGCAAGGCTAGGCAATGCACGGCAAGGCAAGGAAAGGGTAACGCAAGGCAAGGCTCTGTCAGGCGAGGCAAGGCTAAGGCACGACAACGCAAGGCTAGGCAATGCACGGAAGGTAAGCAAAGAGTATCGGAAGGCAAGGAAGGCAAGGGAAAGCAAGGCAAGTTAAGGGTAAGGTAAGGAACGGCACTGCAAGGGGAAACAAGGCTAAGGCACGACAACGCAAGCTAGGCAATGCACGGCAAGGCAAGGAAAGAGTAACGGAAGGCAAGGCACGGTCAGGAAATGCAAGGCTAATGCACGACAACGGAAGGCTAGGCAATGCACGGCAAGGCAAGGAAAGAGTAACGGAATGTAAGGAATGCAAGGGAAAGCAAGGCAAGGCAAGAGTAACGGAAGGAACGGCACGGCAAGGGGAAACAAGGCTAAGGCACGACAACGCAAGGCTAGGCAAAGCACGGCAAGGCAAGGAAAGGGTAACGCAAGGCAAGGCACGGTGAGGCAAGGCAAGGCTAATGCACGACAACGCACGGCTAGGCAAAGCAAGGCAAGGGAAGGAGAGGGTAACGCAAGGCCAGGCAGGGTCAGTCGAGGGAAGGCTAATGCACGACAACGCAAGGCTTGGCAGTGCACGGCTAGGCAAGGAAAGCGTAACAGAAGGAAAGGAAGGCAAGGCAAAGCAATGCAAGGCAAGTGAAACAAAAGGCACGGCACGGCAAGGGGAAACAAGGCTAAGGCACGACAACGCAAGCTAGGCAAAGCACGGCAAGGCAAGGAAAGGGTAACGAAAGGGAAGGCACGGTGACGAAAGGCAAGGCTAATGCACAACAACGCACGTCTAGGCAATGCACGGCAAGGCAAAGAAAGGGTAACGCAAGGGAAGTCACGGTCAGGCGAGGCAAGGCTAAGGCACGACAACGCAAGGCTAGGCAATGCATGGCAAGGCAAGGAAAGAGTAACGGAATGTAAGGAATGCAAGGGAAAGCAAGGCAAGGCAAGAGTAACAGAAGGAACGGCACGGCAAGGGGAAACAAGGCTAAGGCACGACAACGCAAGCTAGGCAATGCACGGCAAGGCAAGGAAAGGGTAACGCAAGGCAAGGCACGGTCAGGAAATGCAAGGCTAATGCACGACAACGGAAGGCTAGGCCATGCACGGCAAGGCAAGGAAAGAGTGACGGAATGTAAGGAATGCAAGGGAAAGCAAGGCAAGGCAAGAGTAACGGAAGGAACGGCACGGCAAGGGGAAACAAGGATAAGGCACGACAACGCAAGCTAGGCAATACACGGCAAGGCAAGGAAAGTGTAACGCAAGGCAAGGCACGGTCAGTCGAGGCAAGGCTAATGCACGACAACGCAAGGCTTGGCAGTGCACGGCTAGGGAAGGAAAGCGTAACAGAAGGAAAGGAAGGCAAGGCAAAGCAATGCAAGGCAAGTGAAACAAAAGGCACGGCACGGCAAGGGGAAAAAAGGGTAAGGCACGACAACGCAACTTAGGCAATGCACGGCAAGGCAAGGAAAGGGTAACGTAAGGGAAGGCACGGTGAGGCAAGGCAAGGCTAATGCACAACAACGCACGGCTAGGCAATGGACGGCAAGGCAAGGAAAGGGTAACGCAAGGGAAGTCACGGTCAGGCGAGGCATGGCTACGGCACGACAACGCAAGGCTAGGCAATGCACGGATGGTAAGCAAAGAGTAACGGAAGGCAAGGAAGGCAAGGGAATGCAAGGCAAGTGAACAGTAAGGGAAGGAACGGCAGGGCAAGGGGAAACAAGGCTAAGGCACGACAACGCAAGCTGGGCAAAGCACGGCAAGGCAAGGAAAGGGTAACGCAAGGCAAGGCACGGTCAGGCAAGGCAAGGCTAATGCACGACAACGCAAGGCTAGGCAGTGCACGGCTAGGCAAGGAACGAGTAACGGAAGGAATGGAAGGCAAGGCAAAGCAAGGCAAGGCAAGTGTAACAAAAGGCACGGCACGGTAAGGGGAAACAAGGCTAAGGCACGACAACGCAAGCTAGGCAATGCACGGCAAGGCAAGGAAAGGGTAACGCAAGGCAAGGCAGGGTCAGGCGAGACAAGGCTAAGGCACGACAACGCAAGGCTAGGCAATGCACGGCAAGGCAAGGAAAGGGTAACGCAAGGCAAGGCACGGTGAGGAAAGGCAAGGCTAATGCACAACAACGCACGTCTAGGCAATGCACGGCAAGGCAAGGAAAGAGTAACGGAATGTAAGGAATGCAAGGGAAAGCAAGGCAAGGTAAGAGTAACGGAAGGAACGGCACGGCAAGGAGAAACAAGGCTAAGGCACGACAACGCAAGGCTAGGCAAAGCAAGGCAAGGCAAGGAAAGGGTAACGCAAGGCAAGGCACGGTGAGGCAAGGCAAGGCTAATGCACGACAACGCACGGCTAGGCAAAGCACGGCAAGGCAAGGAAAGAGTAACGGAATGTAAGGAATGCAAGGGAAAGCAAGGCAAGGCAAGAGTAACGGAAGGAACGGCACGGCAAGGAGAAACAAGGCTAAGGCACGACAACGCAAGGCTAGGCAAAGCACGGCAAGGCAAGGAAAAGGTAACGCAAGGCAAGGCACGGTGAGGCAAGGCAAGGCTAATGCACGACAACGCACGGCTAGGCAAAGCAAGGCAAGGGAAGGAGAGGGTAACGCAAGGGAAGGCACGGTCAAGCGAGACAAGGCTAAGGCACGACAACGGAAGGCTAGGCAATGCACGGAAGGTAAGCAAAGAGTAACGGAAGGCAAGGAAGGCAAGGGAAAGCAAGGCAAGTTAAGAGTAAGGGAAGGAACGGCACGGCAAGGGGAAACAAGGCTAAGGCAAGAAAACGCAAGCTAGGCAAAGCAAGGCAAGGAAAGGAAAGGGTAACGCAAGGCAAGGCACGGTCAGGCAAGGCAAGGCTAATGCACGACAACGCAAGGCTAGGCAGTGCACGGCTAGGCAAGGAACGAGTAACGGAAGGAATGAAAGGCAAGGCAAAGCAAGGCAAGGCAAGTGAACCAAAAGGCACGGCACGGCAAGGGGAAACAAGGCTAAGGCACGACAACGCAAGCTAGGCAATGCACGGCAAGGCAAGGAAAGGGTAACGCAAGGCAAGGCAGGCTCAGTCGAGGCAAGGCTAATGCACGACAACGCAAGGCTTGGCAGTGCACGGCTAGGCAAGGAACGAGTAACAGAAGGAAAGGAACGCAAGGCAAAGCAATGCAAGGCAAGTGAAAAAAAAGGCACGGCACGGCAAGGGGAAACAAGGGTAAGGCACGACAACGCAAGCTAGGCAATGCACGGCAAGGCAAGGAAAGGGTAACGCAAGGCAAGGCACGGTGCGGCAAGGCAAGGCTAATGCACAACAACGCACGGCTAGGCAATGCACGGCAAGGCAAGGAAAGGGTAACGCAAGTGAAGTCACGGTCAGGCGAGGCAAGGCTAAGGCACGACAACGCAAGGCTAGACAATGCAGGTAAGGCAAGCAACGAGTAACGGAACGGAAGGAAGGCAAGGGAAAGCAAGGCAAGGCAAGGTTGACGGAAGGAACGGCTCGGCAAGGGGAAACAAGGCTAAGGCACGGCTACGCACGGCTAGGCAATGCACGGCCAGGCAAGGAAAGGGTAACGAAAGGCAAGGCACGGTGAGGCAAGTCAAGGCTAAGGCACGAAAACGCAAGGCTAGGCCGTGCACGGAAGGCAAGCAAAGAGTAACGGAAGGCAAGGAAGGCAAGGGAAAGCAAGGCAAGTTAAGGGTAAGGGAAGGAACGGCACGGCAAGGGGAAACAGGGCTAAGGCATGACAACGCAAGCTAGGCTATGCACGGCAAGGCAAGGAAAGGGTAACGCAAGGCAAGGCACGGTCAGGCAAGGCAAGGCTAATGCACGACAACGCAAGGCTAGGCAATGCACGGCAAGGCAAGGAAAGGGTAACGCAAGGCAAGGCTCTGTCAGGCGAGGCAAGGCTAAGGCACGACAACGCAAGGCTAGGCAATGCACGGAAGGTAAGCAAAGAGTATCGGAAGGCAAGGAAGGCAAGGGAAAGCAAGGCAAGTTAAGGGTAAGGTAAGGAACGGCACTGCAAGGGGAAACAAGGGTAAGGCACGACAACGCAAGCTAGGCAATGCACGGCAAGGCAAGGAAAGAGTAACGCAAGGCAAGGCACGGTCAGGAAATGCAAGGCTAATGCACGACAACGGAAGGCTAGGCAATGCACGGCAAGGCAAGGAAAGAGTAACGGAATGTAAGGAATGCAAGGGAAAGCAAGGCAAGGCAAGAGTAACGGAAGGAACGGCACGGCAAGGGGAAACAAGGCTAAGGCACGACAACGCAAGGCTAGGCAAAGCACGGCAAGGCAAGGAAAGGGTAACGCAAGGCAAGGCACGGTGAGGCAAGGCAAGGCTAATGCACGACAACGCACGGCTAGGCAAAGCAAGGCAAGGGAAGGAGAGGGTAACGCAAGGCCAGGCAGGGTCAGTCGAGGGAAGGCTAATGCACGACAACGCAAGGCTTGGCAGTGCACGGCTAGGCAAGGAAAGCGTAACAGAAGGAAAGGAAGGCAAGGCAAAGCAATGCAAGGCAAGTGAAACAAAAGGCACGGCACGGCAAGGGGAAACAAGGCTAAGGCACGACAACGCAAGCTAGGCAATGCACGGCAAGGCAAGGAAAGGGTAACGCAAGGGAAGGCACGGTGAGGAAAGGCAAGGCTAATGCACAACAACGCACGTCTAGGCAATGCACGGCAAGGCAAGGAAAGGGTAACGCAAGGGAAGTCACGGTCAGGCGAGGCAAGGCTAAGGCACGACAACGCAAGGCTAGGCAATGCACGGCAAGGCAAGGAAAGAGTAACGGAATGTAAGGAATGCAAGGGAAAGCAAGGCAAGGCAAGAGTAACAGAAGGAACGGCACGGCAAGGGGAAACAAGGCTAAGGCACGACAACGCAAGCTAGGCAATGCACGGCAAGGCAAGGAAAGGGTAACGCAAGGCAAGGCACGGTGAGGAAATGCAAGGCTAATGCACGACAACGGAAGGCTAGGCAATGCACGGCAAGGCAAGGAAAGAGTAACGGAATGTAAGGAATGCAAGGGAAAGCAAGGCAAGGCAAGAGTAACGGAAGGAACGGCACGGCAAGGGGAAACAAGGCTAAGGCACGACAACGCAAGGCTTAGCAGTGCACGGCTAGGCAACGAAAGCGTAACAGAAGGAAAGGAAGGCAAGGCAAAGCAATGCAAGGCAAGTGAAACAAAAGGCACGGCACGGTAAGAGGATAAAAGGGTATGGCACGACAACGCAAGCTAGGCAATGCACGGCAAGGCAAGGAAAGGGTAACGCAAGGCAAGGCACGGTCAGAGAAGGCAAGGCTAATGCACGACAACGCAAGGCTAGGCAATGCACGGTAAGGCAAGGAAAGAGTAACGGAAGGCAAGGAAGGCAAGGGAAAGGAAGGCAAGGCAAGAATAAGGGAAGGAACGGCACGGCAAGGGGAAACAAGGCTAAGGCACGACAACGCAAGCTAGGCAATGCACGGCAAGGCAAGGAAAGGGTAACGCAAGGCAAGGCACGATCAGGCAAGGCAAGGCTAATGCACGACAACGCAAGGCTAGGCAGTGCACGGCTAGGCAAGGAACGAGTAACGGAAGGAATGGAAGGCAAGGCAAAGCAAGGCAAGGCAAGTGTAACAAAAGGCACGGCACGGCAAGGGGAAACAAGGCTAAGGCACGACAACGCAAGCTAGGCAATGCACGGCAAGGCAAGGAAAGGGTAACGCAAGGCAAGGCAGGGTCAGGCGAGACAAGGCTAAGGCACGACAACGCAAGGCTAGGCAATGCACGGCAAGGCAAGTTAAGGGTAACGCAAGGGAAGGCACGGTGAGGAAAGGCAAGGCTAATGCACAACAACGCACGTCTAGGCAATGCACGGCAAGGCAAGGAAAGGGTAACGCAAGGGAAGTCACGGTCAGGCGAGGCAAGGCTAAGGCACGACAACGCAAGGCTAGGCAATGCATGGCAAGGCAAGGAAAGAGTAACGGAATGTAAGGAATGCAAGGGAAAGCAAGGCAAGGCAAGAGTAACAGAAGGAACGGCACGGCAAGGGGAAACAAGGCTAAGGTACGACAACGCAAGCTAGGCAATGCACGGAAAGGCAAGGAAAGGGTAACGCAAGGCAAGGCACGGTCAGGAAATGCAAGGCTAATGCACGACAACGGAAGGCTAGGCAATGCACGGCAAGGCAAGGAAAGAGTAACGGAATGTAAGGAATGCAAGGGAAAGCAAGGCAAGGCAAGAGTAACGGAAGGAACGGCACGGCAAGGGGAAACAAGGCTAAGGCACGACAACGCAAGGCTAGGCAAAGCACGGCAAGGCAAGGAAAGGGTAACTCAAGGCAAGGCACGGTGAGGCATGGCAAGGCTAATGCACGACAACGCACGGCTAGGCAAAGCAAGGCAAGGGAAGGAGAGGGTAACGCAAGGCCAGGCACGGTCAGTCGAGGGAAGGCTAATGCACGACAACGCAAGGCTTAGCAGTGCACGGCTAGGCAAGGAAAGCGTAACAGAAGGAAAGGAAGGCAAGGCAAAGCAATGCAAGGCAAGTGAAACAAAAGGCACGGCACGGCAAGGGGAAACAAGGATAAGGCACGACAACGCAAGCTAGGCAATACACGGCAAGGCAAGGAAAGTGTAACGCAAGGCAAGGCACGGTCAGTCGAGGCAAGGCTAATGCACGACAACGCAAGGCTTGGCAGTGCACGGCTAGGGAAGGAAAGCGTAACAGAAGGAAAGGAAGGCAAGGCAAAGCAATGCAAGGCAAGTGAAACAAAAGGCACGGCACGGCAAGGGGAAAAAAGGGTAAGGCACGACAACGCAAGCTAGGCAATGCACGGCAAGGCAAGGAAAGGGTAACGCAAGGGAAGTCACGGTCAGGCGAGGCATGGCTACGGCACGACAACGCAAGGCTAGGCAATGCACGGATGGTAAGCAAAGAGTAACGGAAGGCAAGGAAGGCAAGGGAATGCAAGGCAAGTGAAGAGTAAGGGAAGGAACGGCAGGGCAAGGGGAAACAAGGCTAAGGCACGACAACGCAAGCTGGGCAAAGCACGGCAAGGCAAGGAAAGGGTAACGCAAGGCAAGGCACGGTCAGGCAAGGCAAGGCTAATGCACGACAACGCAAGGCTAGGCAGTGCACGGCTAGGCAAGGAACGAGTAACGGAAGGAATGGAAGGCAAGGCAAAGCAAGGCAAGGCAAGTGTAACAAAAGGCACGGCACGGTAAGGGGAAACAAGGCTAAGGCACGACAACGCAAGCTAGGCAATGCACGGCAAGGCAAGGAAAGGGTAACGCAAGGCAAGGCAGGGTCAGGCGAGACAAGGCTAAGGCACGACAACGCAAGGCTAGGCAATGCACGGCAAGGCAAGGAAAGGGTAACGCAAGGCAAGGCACGGTGAGGAAAGGCAAGGCTAATGCACAACAACGCACGTCTAGGCAATGCACGGCAAGGCAAGGAAAGAGTAACGGAATGTAAGGAATGCAAGGGAAAGCAAGGCAAGGTAAGAGTAACGGAAGGAACGGCACGGCAAGGAGAAACAAGGCTAAGGCACGACAACGCAAGGCTAGGCAAAGCAAGGCAAGGCAAGGAAAGGGTAACGCAAGGCAAGGCACGGTGAGGCAAGGCAAGGCTAATGCACGACAACGCACGGCTAGGCAAAGCAAGGCAAGGAAAGAGTAACGGAATGTAAGGAATGCAAGGGAAAGCAAGGCAAGGCAAGAGTAACGGAAGGAACGGCACGGCAAGGAGAAACAAGGCTAAGGCACGACAACGCAAGGCTAGGCAAAGCACGGCAAGGCAAGGAAAAGGTAACGCAAGGCAAGGCACGGTGAGGCAAGGCAAGGCTAATGCACGACAACGCACGGCTAGGCAAAGCAAGGCAAGGGAAGGAGAGGGTAACGCAAGGGAAGGCACGGTCAAGCGAGACAAGGCTAAGGCACGACAACGGAAGGCTAGGCAATGCACGGAAGGTAAGCAAAGAGTAACGGAAGGCAAGGAAGGCAAGGGAAAGCAAGGCAAGTTAAGAGTAAGGGAAGGAACGGCACGGCAAGGGGAAACAAGGCTAAGGCAAGAAAACGCAAGCTAGGCAAAGCAAGGCAAGGAAAGGAAAGGGTAACGCAAGGCAAGGCACGGTCAGGCAAGGCAAGGCTAATGCACGACAACGCAAGGCTAGGCAGTGCACGGCTAGGCAAGGAACGAGTAACGGAAGGAATGAAAGGCAAGGCAAAGCAAGGCAAGGCAAGTGAACCAAAAGGCACGGCACGGCAAGGGGAAACAAGGCTAAGGCACGACAACGCAAGCTAGGCAATGCACGGCAAGGCAAGGAAAGGGTAACGCAAGGCAAGGCAGGCTCAGTCGAGGCAAGGCTAATGCACGACAACGCAAGGCTTGGCAGTGCACGGCTAGGCAAGGAACGAGTAACAGAAGGAAAGGAACGCAAGGCAAAGCAATGCAAGGCAAGTGAAAAAAAAGGCACGGCACGGCAAGGGGAAACAAGGGTAAGGCACGACAACGCAAGCTAGGCAATGCACGGCAAGGCAAGGAAAGGGTAACGCAAGGCAAGGCACGGTGCGGCAAGGCAAGGCTAATGCACAACAACGCACGGCTAGGCAATGCACGGCAAGGCAAGGAAAGGGTAACGCAAGTGAAGTCACGGTCAGGCGAGGCAAGGCTAAGGCACGACAACGCAAGGCTAGACAATGCAGGTAAGGCAAGCAACGAGTAACGGAACGGAAGGAAGGCAAGGGAAAGCAAGGCAAGGCAAGGTTGACGGAAGGAACGGCTCGGCAAGGGGAAACAAGGCTAAGGCACGGCTACGCACGGCTAGGCAATGCACGGCCAGGCAAGGAAAGGGTAACGAAAGGCAAGGCACGGTGAGGCAAGTCAAGGCTAAGGCACGAAAACGCAAGGCTAGGCCGTGCACGGAAGGCAAGCAAAGAGTAACGGAAGGCAAGGAAGGCAAGGGAAAGCAAGGCAAGTTAAGGGTAAGGGAAGGAACGGCACGGCAAGGGGAAACAGGGCTAAGGCATGACAACGCAAGCTAGGCTATGCACGGCAAGGCAAGGAAAGGGTAACGCAAGGCAAGGCACGGTCAGGCAAGGCAAGGCTAATGCACGACAACGCAAGGCTAGGCAATGCACGGCAAGGCAAGGAAAGGGTAACGCAAGGCAAGGCTCTGTCAGGCGAGGCAAGGCTAAGGCACGACAACGCAAGGCTAGGCAATGCACGGAAGGTAAGCAAAGAGTATCGGAAGGCAAGGAAGGCAAGGGAAAGCAAGGCAAGTTAAGGGTAAGGTAAGGAACGGCACTGCAAAGGGAAACAAGGGTAAGGCACGACAACGCAAGCTAGGCAATGCACGGCAAGGCAAGGAAAGAGTAACGCAAGGCAAGGCACGGTCAGGAAATGCAAGGCTAATGCACGACAACGGAAGGCTAGGCAATGCACGGCAAGGCAAGGAAAGAGTAACGGAATGTAAGGAATGCAAGGGAAAGCAAGGCAAGGCAAGAGTAACGGAAGGAACGGCACGGCAAGGGGAAACAAGGCTAAGGCACGACAACGCAAGGCTAGGCAAAGCACGGCAAGGCAAGGAAAGGGTAACGCAAGGCAAGGCACGGTGAGGCAAGGCAAGGCTAATGCACGACAACGCACGGCTAGGCAAAGCAAGGCAAGGGAAGGAGAGGGTAACGCAAGGCCAGGCAGGGTCAGTCGAGGGAAGGCTAATGCACGACAACGCAAGGCTTGGCAGTGCACGGCTAGGCAAGGAAAGCGTAACAGAAGGAAAGGAAGGCAAGGCAAAGCAATGCAAGGCAAGTGAAACAAAAGGCACGGCACGGCAAGGGGAAACAAGGCTAAGGCACGACAACGCAAGCTAGGCAATGCACGGCAAGGCAAGGAAAGGGTAACGCAAGGGAAGGCACGGTGAGGAAAGGCAAGGCTAATGCACAACAACGCACGTCTAGGCAATGCACGGCAAGGCAAGGAAAGGGTAACGCAAGGGAAGTCACGGTCAGGCGAGGCAAGGCTAAGGCACGACAACGCAAGGCTAGGCAATGCACGGCAAGGCAAGGAAAGAGTAACGGAATGTAAGGAATGCAAGGGAAAGCAAGGCAAGGCAAGAGTAACAGAAGGAACGGCACGGCAAGGGGAAACAAGGCTAAGGCACGACAACGCAAGCTAGGCAATGCACGGCAAGGCAAGGAAAGGGTAACGCAAGGCAAGGCACGGTGAGGAAATGCAAGGCTAATGCACGACAACGGAAGGCTAGGCAATGCACGGCAAGGCAAGGAAAGAGTAACGGAATGTAAGGAATGCAAGGGAAAGCAAGGCAAGGCAAGAGTAACGGAAGGAACGGCACGGCAAGGGGAAACAAGGCTAAGGCACGACAACGCAAGGCTTAGCAGTGCACGGCTAGGCAACGAAAGCGTAACAGAAGGAAAGGAAGGCAAGGCAAAGCAATGCAAGGCAAGTGAAACAAAAGGCACGGCACGGTAAGAGGATAAAAGGGTATGGCACGACAACGCAAGCTAGGCAATGCACGGCAAGGCAAGGAAAGGGTAACGCAAGGCAAGGCACGGTCAGAGAAGGCAAGGCTAATGCACGACAACGCAAGGCTAGGCAATGCACGGTAAGGCAAGGAAAGAGTAACGGAAGGCAAGGAAGGCAAGGGAAAGGAAGGCAAGGCAAGAATAAGGGAAGGAACGGCACGGCAAGGGGAAACAAGGCTAAGGCACGACAACGCAAGCTAGGCAATGCACGGCAAGGCAAGGAAAGGGTAACGCAAGGCAAGGCACGATCAGGCAAGGCAAGGCTAATGCACGACAACGCAAGGCTAGGCAGTGCACGGCTAGGCAAGGAACGAGTAACGGAAGGAATGGAAGGCAAGGCAAAGCAAGGCAAGGCAAGTGTAACAAAAGGCACGGCACGGCAAGGGGAAACAAGGCTAAGGCACGACAACGCAAGCTAGGCAATGCACGGCAAGGCAAGGAAAGGGTAACGCAAGGCAAGGCAGGGTCAGGCGAGACAAGGCTAAGGCACGACAACGCAAGGCTAGGCAATGCACGGCAAGGCAAGTTAAGGGTAACGCAAGGGAAGGCACGGTGAGGAAAGGCAAGGCTAATGCACAACAACGCACGTCTAGGCAATGCACGGCAAGGCAAGGAAAGGGTAACGCAAGGGAAGTCACGGTCAGGCGAGGCAAGGCTAAGGCACGACAACGCAAGGCTAGGCAATGCATGGCAAGGCAAGGAAAGAGTAACGGAATGTAAGGAATGCAAGGGAAAGCAAGGCAAGGCAAGAGTAACAGAAGGAACGGCACGGCAAGGGGAAACAAGGCTAAGGTACGACAACGCAAGCTAGGCAATGCACGGAAAGGCAAGGAAAGGGTAACGCAAGGCAAGGCACGGTCAGGAAATGCAAGGCTAATGCACGACAACGGAAGGCTAGGCAATGCACGGCAAGGCAAGGAAAGAGTAACGGAATGTAAGGAATGCAAGGGAAAGCAAGGCAAGGCAAGAGTAACGGAAGGAACGGCACGGCAAGGGGAAACAAGGCTAAGGCACGACAACGCAAGGCTAGGCAAAGCACGGCAAGGCAAGGAAAGGGTAACTCAAGGCAAGGCACGGTGAGGCATGGCAAGGCTAATGCACGACAACGCACGGCTAGGCAAAGCAAGGCAAGGGAAGGAGAGGGTAACGCAAGGCCAGGCACGGTCAGTCGAGGGAAGGCTAATGCAGGACAACGCAAGGCTTAGCAGTGCACGGCTAGGCAAGGAAAGCGTAACAGAAGGAAAGGAAGGCAAGGCAAAGCAATGCAAGGCAAGTGAAACAAAAGGCACGGCACGGCAAGGGGAAACAAGGATAAGGCACGACAACGCAAGCTAGGCAATACACGGCAAGGCAAGGAAAGTGTAACGCAAGGCAAGGCACGGTCAGTCGAGGCAAGGCTAATGCACGACAACGCAAGGCTTGGCAGTGCACGGCTAGGGAAGGAAAGCGTAACAGAAGGAAAGGAAGGCAAGGCAAAGCAATGCAAGGCAAGTGAAACAAAAGGCACGGCACGGCAAGGGGAAAAAAGGGTAAGGCACGACAACGCAAGCTAGGCAATGCACGGCAAGGCAAGGAAAGGGTAACGTAAGGGAAGGCACGGTGAGGCAAGGCAAGGCTAATGCACAACAACGCACGGCTAGGCAATGGACGGCAAGGCAAGGAAAGGGTAACGCAAGGGAAGTCACGGTCAGGCGAGGCATGGCTACGGCACGACAACGCAAGGCTAGGCAATGCACGGATGGTAAGCAAAGAGTAACGGAAGGCAAGGAAGGCAAGGGAATGCAAGGCAAGTGAACAGTAAGGGAAGGAACGGCAGGGCAAGGGGAAACAAGGCTAAGGCACGACAACGCAAGCAGGGCAAAGCACGGCAAGGCAAGGAAAGGGTAACGCAAGGCAAGGCACGGTCAGGCAAGGCAAGGCTAATGCACGACAACGCAAGGCTAGGCAGTGTACGGCTAGGCAAGGAACGAGTAACGGAAGGAATGGAAGGCAAGGCAAAGCAAGGCAAGGCAAGTGTAACAAAAGGCACGGCACGGCAAGGGGAAACAAGGCTAAGGCACGACAACGCAAGCTAGGCAATGCACGGCAAGGCAAGGAAAGGGTAACGCAAGGCAAGGCAGGGTCAGGCGAGACAAGGCTAAGGCACGACAACGCAAGGCTAGGCAATGCACGGCAAGGCAAGGAAAGGGTAACGCAAGGCAAGGCACGGTGAGGAAAGGCAAGGCTAATGCACAACAACGCACGTCTAGGCAATGCACGGCAAGGCAAGGAAAGAGTAACGGAATGTAAGGAATGCAAGGGAAAGCAAGGCAAGGCAAGAGTAACGGAAGGAACGGCACGGCAAGGAGAAACAAGGCTAAGGCACGACAACGCAAGGCTAGGCAAAGCACGGCAAGGCAAGGAAAGGGTAACGCAAGGCAAGGCACGGTGAGGCAAGGCAAGGCTAATGCACGACAACGCAGGGCTAGGCAAAGCAAGGCAAGGGAAGGAGAGGGTAACGCAAGGCAAGGCACGGTCAAGCGAGGCAAGGCTAAGGCACGACAACGGAAGGCTAGGCAATGCACGGAAGGTAAGCAAAGAGTAACGGAAGGCAAGGAAGGCAAGGGAAAGCAAGGCAAGTTAAGAGTAAGGGAAGGAACGGCACGGCAAGGGGAAACAAGGCTAAGGCACGAAAACGCAAGCTAGGCAAAGCAAGGCAAGGAAAGGAAAGGGTAACGCAAGGCAAGGCACGGTCAGGCAAGGCAAGGCTAATGCACGACAACGCAAGGCTAGGCAGTGCACGGCTAGGCAAGGAACGAGTAACGGAAGGAATGAAAGGCAAGGCAAAGCAAGGCAAGGCAAGTGAACCAAAAGGCACGGCACGGCAAGGGGAAACAAGGCTAAGGCACGACAACGCAAGCTAGGCAATGCACGGCAAAGCAAGGAAAGGGTAACGCAAGGCAAGGCAGGCTCAGTCGAGGCAAGGCTAATGCACGACAACGCAAGGCTTGGCAGTGCACGGCTAGGCAAGGAACGAGTAACAGAAGGAAAGGAACGCAAGGCCAAGCAATGCAAGGCAAGTGAAACAAAAGGCACGGCACGGCAAGGGGAAACAAGGGTAAGGCACGACAACGCAAGCTAGGCAATGCACGGCAAGGCAAGGAAAGGGTAACGCAAGGCAAGGCACGGTGAGGCAAGGCAAGGCTAATTCACAACAACGCACGGCTAGGCAATGCACGGCAAGGCAAGGAAAGGGTAACGCAAGTGAAGTCACGGTCAGGCGAGGCAAGGCTAAGGCACGACAACGCAAGGCTAGGCAATGCAGGTAAGGCAAGCAAGGAGTAACGGAACGGAAGGAAGGCAAGGGAAAGCAAGGCAAGGCAAGGTTAACGGAAGGAACGGTTCGGCAAGGGGAAACAAGGCTAAGGCACGGCTACGCACGGCTAGGCAATGCACGGCCAGGCAAGGAAAGGGTAACGAAAGGCAAGGCACGGTGAGGCAAGTCAAGGTTAAGGCACGAAAACGCAAGGCTAGGCAGTGCACGGAAGGCAAGCAAAGAGTAACGGAAGGCAAGGAAGGCAAGGGAAAGCAAGGCAAGTTAAGGGTAAGGGAAGGAACGGCACGGCAAGGGGAAACAGGGCTAAGGCATGACAACGCAAGCTAGGCTATGCACGGCAAGGCAAGGAAAGGGTAACGCAAGGCAAGGCACGGTCAGGCAAGGCAAGGCTAATGCACGACAACGCAAGGCTAGGCAATGCACGGCAAGGCAAGGAAAGGGTAACGCAAGGCAAGGCTCTGTCAGGCGAGGCAAGGCTAAGGCACGACAACGCAAGGCTAGGCAATGCACGGAAGGCAAGCAAAGAGTAACGGAAGGCAAGGAAGGCAAGGGAAAGCAAGGCAAGTTAAGGGTAAGGGAAGGAACGGCACGGCAAGGGGAAACAGGGCTAAGGCATGACAACGCAAGCTAGGCTATGCACGGCAAGGCAAGGAAAGGGTAACGCAAGGCAAGGCACGGTCAGGCAAGGCAAGGCTAATGCACGACAACGCAAGGCTAGGCAATGCACGGCAAGGCAAGGAAAGGGTAACGCAAGGCAAGGCTCTGTCAGGCGAGGCAAGGCTAATGCACAACAACGCACGTCTAGGCAATGCACGGCAAGGCAAGGAAAGGGTAACGCAAGGGAAGTCAGGGTCAGGCGAGGCAAGGCTAAGGCACGACAACGCAAGGCTAGGCAATGCACGGCAAGGCAAGGAAAGAGTAACGGAATGTAAGGAATGCAAGGGAAAGCAAGGCAAGGCAAGAGTAACAGAAGGAACGGCACGGCAAGGGGAAACAAGGCTAAGGCACGACAACGCAAGCTAGGGAATGCACGGCAAGGCAAGGAAAGGGTAACGTAAGGCAAGGCACTGTGAGGCAAGGCAAGGCTAATGCACAACAACGCACGGCTAGGCAATGGACGGCAAGGCAAGGAAAGGGTAACGCAAGGGAAGTCACGGTCAGGCGAGGCAAGGCTACGGCACGACAACGCAAGGCTAGGCAATGCACGGATGGTAAGCAAAGAGTAACGGAAGGCAAGGAAGGCAAGGGAAAGCAAGGCAAGGCAAGAGTAAGGGAAGGAACGGCACGGCAAGGGGAAACAAGGCTAAGGCACGACAACGCAAGCTGGGCAAAGCACGGCAAGGCAAGGAAAGGGTAACGTAAGGCAAGGCACGGTCAGGCAAGGCAAGGCTAATGCACGACAACGCAAGGCTAGGCAGTGCACGGCTAGGCAATGAACGAGTAACGGAAGGAATGGAAGGCAAGGCAAAGCAAGGCAAGGCAAGTGTAACAAAAGGCACGGCACGGCAAGGGGAAACAAGGCTAAGGCACGACAACGCAAGCTAGGCAATGCACGGCAAGGCAAGGAAAGGGTAACGCAAGGCAAGGCAGGGTCAGGCGAGACAAGGCTAAGGCACGACAACGCAAGGCTAGGCAATGCACGGCAAGGCAAGGAAAGGGTAACGCAAGGGAAGGCACGTTGAGGAAAGGCAAGGCTAATGCACAACAACGCACGTCTAGGCAATGCACGGCAAGGCAAGGAAAGGGTAACGCAAGGGAAGTCACGGTCAGGCGAGGCAAGGCTAAGGCACGACAACGCAAGGCTAGGCAATGCACGGCAAGGCAAGGAAAGAGTAACGGAATGTAAGGAATGCAAGGGAAAGTAAGGCAAGGCAAGAGTAACAGAAGGAACGGCACGGCAAGGGAAAACAAGGCTAAGGCACGACAACGCAAGGCTAGGCAAAGCACGGCAAGGCAAGGAAAGGGTAACGCAAGGCAAGGCACGGTGAGGCATGGCAAGGCTAATGCACGACAACGCACGGCTAGGCAAAGCAAGGCAAGGGAAGGAGAGGGTAACGCAAGGCCAGGCACGGTCACTCGAGGGAAGGATAATGCACGACAACGCAAGGCTTAGCAGTGCACGGCTAGGCAAGGAAAGCGTAACAGAAGGAAAGGAAGGCAAGGCAAAGCAATGCAAGGCAAGTGAAACAAAAGGCAAGGCACGGCACGGGGAAACAAGGCTAAGGCACGACAACGCAAGCTAGGCAATGCACGGCAAGGCAAGGAAAGGGTAACGCAAGGCAAGGCAGGGTCAGGCGAGACAAGGCTAAGGCACGACAACGCAAGGCTAGGCAATGCACGGCAAGGCAAGGAAAGGGTAACGCAAGGGAAGGCACGGTGAGGAAAGGCAAGGCTAATGCACAACAACGCACGTCTAGGCAATGCACGGCAAGGCAAGGAAAGGGTAACGCAAGGGAAGTCACGGTCAGGCGAGGCAAGGCTAAGGCACGACAACGCAAGGCTAGGCAATGCACGGCAAGGCAAGGAAAGAGTAACGGAATGTAAGGAATGCAAGGGAAAGCAAGGCAAGGCAAGAGTAACAGAAGGAACGGCACGGCAAGGGGAAACAAGGCTAAGGCACGACAACGCAAGCTAGGCAATGCACGGCAAGGCAAGGAAAGGGTAACGCAAGGCAAGGCACGGTGAGGAAATGCAAGGCTAATGCACGACAACGGAAGGCTAGGCAATGCACGGCAAGGCAAGGAAAGAGTAACGGAATGTAAGGAATGCAAGGGAAAGCAAGGCAAGGCAAGAGTAACGGAAGGAACGGCACGGCAAGGGGAAACAAGGCTAAGGCACGACAACGCAAGGCTTAGCAGTGCACGGCTAGGCAACGAAAGCGTAACAGAAGGAAAGGAAGGCAAGGCAAAGCAATGCAAGGCAAGTGAAACAAAAGGCACGGCACGGTAAGAGGATAAAAGGGTATGGCACGACAACGCAAGGAAGGCAATGCACGGCAAGGCAAGGAAAGGGTAACGCAAGGCAAGGCCCGGTCAGAGAAGGCAAGGCTAATGCACGACAACGCAAGGCTAGGCAATGCACGGTAAGGCAAGGAAAGAGTAACGGAAGGCAAGGAAGGCAAGGGAAAGCAAGGCAAGGCAAGGGTAAGGGAAGGAACGGCACGGCAAGGGGAAACAAGGCTAAGGCACGACAACGCAAGCTAGGCAATGCACGGCAAGGCAAGGAAAGGGTAACGCAAGGCAAGGCACGATCAGGCAAGGCAAGGCTAATGCACGACAACGCAAGGCTAGGCAGTGCACGGCTAGGCAAGGAACGAGTAACGGAAGGAATGGAAGGCAAGGCAAAGCAAGGCAAGGCAAGTGTAACAAAAGGCACGGCACGGCAAGGGGAAACAAGGCTAAGGCACGACAACGCAAGCTAGGCAATGCACGGCAAGGCAAGGAAAGGGTAACGCAAGGCAAGGCAGGGTCAGGCGAGACAAGGCTAAGGCACGACAACGCAAGGCTAGGCAATGCACGGCAAGGCAAGTTAAGGGTAACGCAAGGGAAGGCACGGTGAGGAAAGGCAAGGCTAATGCACAACAACGCACGTCTAGGCAATGCACGGCAAGGCAAGGAAAGGGTAACGCAAGGGAAGTCACGGTCAGGCGAGGCAAGGCTAAGGCACGACAACGCAAGGCTAGGCAATGCATGGCAAGGCAAGGAAAGAGTAACGGAATGTAAGGAATGCAAGGGAAAGCAAGGCAAGGCAAGAGTAACGGAAGGAACGGCACGGCAAGGAGAAACAAGGCTAAGGCACGACAACGCAAGGCTAGGCAAAGCACGGCAAGGCAAGGAAAGGGTAACGCAAGGCAAGGCACGGTGAGGCAAGGCAAGGCTAATGCACGACAACGCAGGGCTAGGCAAAGCAAGGCAAGGGAAGGAGAGGGTAACGCAAGGCAAGGCACGGTCAAGCGAGGCAAGGCTAAGGCACGACAACGGAAGGCTAGGCAATGCACGGAAGGTAAGCAAAGAGTAACGGAAGGCAAGGAAGGCAAGGGAAAGCAAGGCCAGTTAAGAGTAAGGGAAGGAACGGCACGGCAAGGGGAAACAAGGCTAAGGCACGAAAACGCAAGCTAGGCAAAGCAAGGCAAGGAAAGGAAAGGGTAACGCAAGGCAAGGCACGGTCAGGCAAGGCAAGGCTAATGCACGACAACGCAAGGCTAGGCAGTGCACGGCTAGGCAAGGAACGAGTAACGGAAGGAATGAAAGGCAAGGCAAAGCAAGGCAAGGCAAGTGAACCAAAAGGCACGGCACGGCAAGGGGAAACAAGGCTAAGGCACGACAACGCAAGCTAGGCAATGCACGGCAAAGCAAGGAAAGGGTAACGCAAGGCAAGGCAGGCTCAGTCGAGGCAAGGCTAATGCACGACAACGCAAGGCTTGGCAGTGCACGGCTAGGCAAGGAACGAGTAATAGAAGGAAAGGAACGCAAGGCAAAGCAATGCAAGGCAAGTGAAACAAAAGGCACGGCACGGCAAGGGGAAACAAGGGTAAGGCACGACAACGCAAGCTAGGCAATGCACGGCAAGGCAAGGAAAGGGTAACGCAAGGCAAGGCACGGTGAGGCAAGGCAAGGCTAATGCACAACAACGCACGGCTAGGCAATGCACGGCAAGGCAAGGAAAGGGTAACGCAAGTGAAGTCACGGTCAGGCGAGGCAAGGCTAAGGCACGACAACGCAAGGCTAGGCAATGCAGGTAAGGCAAGCAAGGAGTAACGGAACGGAAGGAAGGCAAGGGAAAGCAAGGCAAGGCAAGGTTAACGGAAGGAACGGTTCGGCAAGGGGAAACAAGGCTAAGGCACGGCTACGCACGGCTAGGCAATGCACGGCCAGGCAAGGAAAGGGTAACGAAAGGCAAGGCACGGTGAGGCAAGTCAAGGTTAAGGCACGAAAACGCAAGGCTAGGCAGTGCACGGAAGGCAAGCAAAGAGTAACGGAAGGCTAGGAAGGCAAGGGAAAGCAAGGCAAGTTAAGGGTAAGGGAAGGAACGGCACGGCAAGGGGAAACAGGGCTAAGGCATGACAACGCAAGCTAGGCTATGCACGGCAAGGCAAGGAAAGGGTAACGCAAGGCAAGGCACGGTCAGGCAAAGCAAGGCTAATGCACGACAACGCAAGGCTAGGCAATGCACGGCAAGGCAAGGAAAGGGTAACGCAAGGCAAGGCTCTGTCAGGCGAGGCAAGGCTAAGGCACGACAACGCAAGGCTAAGCAATGCACGGAAGGTAAGCAAAGAGTATCGGAAGGCAAGGAAGGCAAGGGAAAGCAAGGCAAGTTAAGGGTAAGGTAAGGAACGGCACTGCAAGGGGAAACAAGGCTAAGGCACGACAACGCAAGCTAGGCAATGCACGGCAAGGCAAGGAAAGAGTAACGGAAGGCAAGGCACGGTCAGGAAATGCAAGGCTAATGCACGACAACGGAAGGCTAGGCAATGCACGGCAAGGCAAGGAAAGAGTAACGGAATGTAAGGAATGCAAGGGAAAGCAAGGCAAGGCAAGAGTAACGGAAGGAACGGCACGGCAAGGGGAAACAAGGCTAAGGAACGACAACGCAAGGCTAGGCAAAGCACGGCAAGGCAAGGAAAGGGTAACGCAAGGCAAGGCACGGTGAGGCAAGGCAAGGTTAATGCACGACAACGCACGGCTAGGCAAAGCAAGGCAAGGGAAGGAGAGGGTAACGCAAGGCCAGGCAGGGTCAGTCGAGGGAAGGCTAATGCACGACAACGCAAGGCTTGGCAGTGCACGGCTAGGCAAGGAAAGCGTAACAGAAGGAAAGGAAGGCAAGGCAAAGCAATGCAAGGCAAGTGAAACAAAAGGCACGGCACTGCAAGGGGAAACAAGGCTAAGGCACGACAACGCAAGCTAGGCA
This sequence comes from Macrotis lagotis, assembly GCF_037893015.1. Lineage (NCBI taxonomy): Eukaryota > Metazoa > Chordata > Mammalia > Peramelemorphia > Peramelidae > Macrotis > Macrotis lagotis. The sequence continues at coordinate 629,013 of NW_027421923.1, forward strand.
ATGCACGGCAAGGCAAGGAAAGGGTAACGCAAGGCAAAGCACGGTCAGTCAAGGCAAGGCTAATGCACGACATCGCAAGGATTGGCAGTGCACGGCTAGGCAAGGAAAGCGTAACAGAAGGAAAGGAAGGAAAGGCAAAGCAATGCAAGGCAAGTGAAACAAAAGGCACGGCACGGCAAGGGGAAAAAAGGGTAAGGCACGACAACGCAAGCTAGGCAAAGCACGGCAAGGCAAGGAAAGGGTAACGCAAGGCAAGGCACGGTGAGGCATGGCAAGGCTAATGCACGACAACGCAAGGCTAGGCAGTGCACGGCTAGGCAAGGAACGAGTAACGGAAGTAATGGAAGGCAAGGCAAAGCAAGGCAAGGCAAGTGTAACAAAAGGCACGGCACGGCAAGGGGAAACAAGACTAAGGCACGACAACGCAAGCTAGGCAGTGCACGGCAAGGCAAGGAAAGGGTAACGCAAGGCAAGGCAGGGTCAGGCGAGACAAGGCTAAGGCACGACAACGCAAGGCTAGGCAATGCACGGCAAGGCAAGGAAAGGGTAACGCAAGGCAAGGCACGGTGAGGAAAGGCAAGGCTAATGCACAACAACGCACGTCTAGGCAATGCACGGCAAGGCAAGGAAAGAGTAACGGAATGTAAGGAATGGAAGGGAAAGCAAGGCAAGGCAAGAGTAACGGAAGGAACGGCACGGCAAGGAGAAACAAGGCTAAGGCACGACAACGCAAGGCTAGGCAAAGCACGGCAAGGCAAGGAAAGGGTAACGCAAGGCAAGGCACGGTGAGGCAAGGCAAGGCTAATGCACGACAACGCAGGGCTAGGCAAAGCAAGGCAAGGGAAGGAGAGGGTAACGCAAGGCAAGGCACGGTCAAGCGAGGCAAGGCTAAGGCACGACAACGGAAGGCTAGGCAATGCACGGAAGGTAAGCAAAGAGTAACGGAAGGCAAGGAAGGCAAGGGAAAGCAAGGCAAGTTAAGAGTAAGGGAAGGAACGGCACGGCAAGGGGAAACAAGGCTAAGGCACGAAAACGCAAGCTAGGCAAAGCAAGGCAAGGAAAGGAAAGGGTAACGCAAGGCAAGGCACGGTCAGGCAAGGCAAGGCTAATGCACGACATCGCAAGGCTAGGCAGTGCACGGCTAGGCAAGGAATGAGTAACGGAAGGAATGAAAGGCAAGGCAAAGCAAGGCAAGGCAAGTGAACCAAAAGGCACGGCACGGCAAGGGGAAACAAGGCTAAGGCACGACAACGCAAGCTAGGCAATGCACGGCAAAGCAAGGAAAGGGTAACGCAAGGCAAGGCAGGCTCAGTCGAAGCAAGGCTAATGCACGACAACGCAAGGCTTGGCAGTGCACGGCTAGGCAAGGAACGAGTAACAGAAGGAAAGGAACGCAAGGCAAAGCAATGCAAGGCAAGTGAAACAAAAGGCACGGCACGGCAAGGGGAAACAAGGGTAAGGCACGACAACGCAAGCTAGGCAATGCACGGCAAGGCAAGGAAAGGGTAACGCTAGGCAAGGCACGGTGAGGCAAGGCAAGGCTAATGCACAACAACGCACGGCTAGGCAATGCACGGCAAGGCAAGGAAAGGGTAACGCAAGTGAAGTCACGGTCAGGCGAGGCAAGGCTAAGGCACGACAACGCAAGGCTAGGCAATGCAGGTAAGGCAAGCAAGGAGTAACGGAACGGAAGGAAGGCAAGGGAAAGCAAGGCAAGGCAAGGTTAACGGAAGGAACGGTTCGGCAAGGGGAAACAAGGCTAAGGCACGGCTACGCACGGCTAGGCAATGCACGGCCAGGCAAGGAAAGGGTAACGAAAGGCAAGGCACGGTGAGGCAAGTCAAGGTTAAGGCACGAAAACGCAAGGCTAGGCAGTGCACGGAAGGCAAGCAAAGAGTAACGGAAGGCAAGGAAGGCAAGGGAAAGCAAGGCAAGTTAAGGGTAAGGGAAGGAACGGCACGGCAAGGGGAAACAGGGCTAAGGCATGACAACGCAAGCTAGGCTATGCACGGCAAGGCAAGGAAAGGGTAACGCAAGGCAAGGCACGGTCAGGCAAGGCAAGGCTAATGCACGACAACGCAAGGCTAGGCAATGCACGGCAAGGCAAGGAAAGGGTAACGCAAGGCAAGGCTCTGTCAGGCGAGGCAAGGCTAAGGCACGACAACGCAAGGCTAGGCAATGCACGGAAGGTAAGCAAAGAGTATCGGAAGGCAAGGAAGGCAAGGGAAAGCAAGGCAAGTTAAGGGTAAGGTAAGGAACGGCACTGCAAGGGGAAACAAGGCTAAGGCACGACAACGCAAGCTAGGCAATGCACGGCAAGGCAAGGAAAGAGTAACGGAAGGCAAGGCACGGTCAGGAAATGCAAGGCTAATGCACGACAACGGAAGGCTAGGCAATGCACGGCAAGGCAAGGAAAGAGTAACGGAATGTAAGGAATGCAAGGGAAAGCAAGGCAAGGCAAGAGTAACGGAAGGAACGGCACGGCAAGGGGAAACAAGGCTAAGGCACGACAACGCAAGGCTAGGCAAAGCACGGCAAGGCAAGGAAAGGGTAACGCAAGGCAAGGCACGGTGAGGCAAGGCAAGGCTAATGCACGACAACGCACGGCTAGGCAAAGCAAGGCAAGGGAAGGAGAGGGTAACGCAAGGCCAGGCAGGGTCAGTCGAGGGAAGGCTAATGCACGACAACGCAAGGCTTGGCAGTGCACGGCTAGGCAAGGAAAGCGTAACAGAAGGAAAGGAAGGCAAGGCAAAGCAATGCAAGGCAAGTGAAACAAAAGGCACGGCACTGCAAGGGGAAACAAGGCTAAGGCACGACAACGCAAGCTAGGCAATGCACGGCAAGGCAAGGAAAGGGTAACGCAAGGCAAAGCACGGTCAGTCAAGGCAAGGCTAATGCACGACATCGCAAGGATTGGCAGTGCACGGCTAGGCAAGGAAAGCGTAACAGAAGGAAAGGAAGGAAAGGCAAAGCAATGCAAGGCAAGTGAAACAAAAGGCACGGCACGGCAAGGGGAAAAAAGGGTAAGGCACGACAACGCAAGGCTAGGCAAAGCACGGCAAGGCAAGGAAAGGGTAACGCAAGGCAAGGCACGGTGAGGCATGGCAAGGCTAATGCACGACAACACAAGGCTAGGCAGTGCACGGCTAGGCAAGGAACGAGTAACGGAAGGAATGGAAGGCAAGGCAAAGCAAGGCAAGGCAAGTGTAACAAAAGGCACGGCACGGCAAGGGGAAACAAGGCTAAGGCACGACAACGCAAGCTAGGCAATGCACGGCACGGCAAGTAAAGGGTAACGCAAGGCAAGGCAGGGTCAGGCGAGACAAGGCTAAGGCACGACAACGCAAGGCTAGGCAATGCACGGCAAGGCAAGGAAAGGGTAACGCAAGGCAAGGCACGGTGAGGAAAGGCAAGGCTAATGCACAACAACGCACGTCTAGGCAATGCACGGCAAGTCAAGGAAAGAGTAACGGAATGTAAGGAATGCAAGGGAAAGCAAGGCAAGGCAAGAGTAACGGAAGGAACGGCACGGCAAGGAGAAACAAGGCTAAGGCACGACAACGCAAGGCTAGGCAAAGCACGGCAAGGCAAGGAAAGGGTAACGCAAGGCAAGGCACGGTGAGGCAAGGCAAGGCTAATGCACGACAACGCAGGGCTAGGCAAAGCAAGGCAAGGGAAGGAGAGGGTAACGCAAGGCAAGGCACGGTCAAGCGAGGCAAGGCTAAGGCACGACAACGGAAGGCTAGGCAATGCACGGAAGGTAAGCAAAGAGTAACGGAAGGCAAGGAAGGCAAGGGAAAGCAAGGCAAGTTAAGGGTAAGGTAAGGAACGGCACTGCAAGGGGAAACAAGGCTAAGGCACGACAACGCAAGCTAGGCAATGCACGGCAAGGCAAGGAAAGAGTAACGCAAGGCAAGGCACGGTCAGGAAATGCAAGGCTAATGCACGACAACGGAAGGCTAGGCAATGCACGGCAAGGCAAGGAAAGAGTAACGGAATGTAAGGAATGCAAGGGAAAGCAAGGCAAGGCAAGTGAAACAAAAGGCACGGCACGGCAAGGGGAAACAAGGGTAAGGCACGACAACGCAAGGCTAGGCAAAGCACGGCAAGGCAAGGAAAGGGTAACGCAAGGCAAGGCACGGTGAGGCAAGGCAAGGCTAATGCACGACAACGCACGGCTAGGCAAAGCAAGGCAAGGGAAGGAGAGGATAACGCAAGGCCAGGCAGGGTCAGTCGAGGGAAGGCTAATGCAAGACAACGCAAGGCTTGGTAGTGCACGGCTAGGCAAGGAAAGCGTAACAAAAGGAAAGGAAGGCAAGGCAAAGCAATGCAAGGCAAGTGAAACAAAAGGCACGGCACGGCAAGGGGAAACAAGGCTAAGGCCCGACAACGCAAGCTAGGCAATGCACGGCAAGGCAAGGAAAGGGTAACGCAAGGCAAAGCACGGTCAGTCAAGGCAAGGCTAATGCACGACATCGCAAGGCTTGGCAGTGCACGGCTAGGCAAGGAAAGCGTAACAGAAGGAAAGGAAGGAAAGGCAAAGCAATGCAAGGCAAGTGAAACAAAAGGCACGGCACGGCAAGGGGAAAAAAGGGTAAGGCACGACAACGCAAGCTAGGCAAAGCACGGCAAGGCAAGGAAAGGGTAACGCAAGGCAAGGCACGGTGAGGCATGGCAAGGCTAATGCACGACAACGCACGGCTAGGCAAAGCAAGGCAAGGGAAGGAGAGGGTAACGCAAGGCCAGGCACGGTCAGTCGAGGGAAGGCTAATGCACGACAACGCAAGGCTTAGCAGTGCACGGCTAGGCAAGGAAAGCGTAACATAAGGAAAGGAAGGCAAGGCAAAGCAATGCAAGGCAAGTGAAACAAAAGGCACGGCACGGCAAGGGGAAACAAGGTTAAGGCACGACAACGCAAGCTAGGCAATGCACGGCAAGGCAAGGAAAGTGTAACGCAAGGCAAGGCAGGGTCAGGCAAGACAAGGCTAAGGCACGACAACGCAAGGCTAGGCAATGCACGGCAAGGCAAGGAAAGGGTAACGCAAGGGAAGGCACGGTGAGGAAAGGCAAGGCTAATGCACAACAACGCACGTCTAGGCAATGCACGGCAAGGCAAAGAAAGGGTAACGCAAGGGAAGTCACGGTCAGGCGAGGCAAGGCTAAGGCACGACAACGCAAGGCTAGACAATGCATGGCAAGGCAAGGAAAGAGTAACGGAATGTAAGGAATGCAAGGGAAAGCAATGCAAGGCAAGAGTAACAGAAGGAACGGCACGGCAAGTGGAAACAAGGCTAAAGCACGACAACGCAAGCTAGGCAATGCACGGCAAGGCAAGGAAAGGGTAACGCAAGGCAAGGCACGGTCAGGAAATGCAAGGCTAATGCACGACAACGGAAGGCTAGGCCATGCACGGCAAGGCAAGGAAAGAGTAACGGAATGTAAGGAATGCAAGGGAAAGCAAGGCAAGGCAAGAGTAACGGAAGGAACGGCACGGCAAGGGGAAACAAGGCTAAGGCACGACAACGCAAGGCTAGGCAAAGCACGGCAAGGCAAGGAAAGGGTAACGCAAAGCAAGGCACGGTGCGGCATGGCAAGGCTAATGCACGACAACGCACGGCTAGGCAAAGCAAGGCAAGGGAAGGAGAGGGTAACGCAAGGCCAGGCAGGGTCAGTCGAGGGAAGGCTAATGCACGACAACGCAAGGCTTAGCAGTGCACGGCTAGGCAAGGAAAGCGTAACAGAAGGAAAGGAAGGCAAGGCAAACCAATGCAAGGCAAGTGAAACAAAAGGCACGGCACGGCAAGGGGAAACAAGGCTAAGGCACGACAACGCAAGCTAGGCAATGCACGGCAAAGCAAGGAAAGTGTAACGCAAGGCAAGGCACGGTCAGTCGAGGCAAGGCTAATGCACGACAACGCAAGGCTAGGTAGTGCACGGCTAGGCAAGGAAAGAGTAACAGAAGGAAAGGAAGGCAAGGCAAAGCAAGGCAAGGCAAGTGTAACAAAAGGCACGGCACGGCAAGGGGAAACAAGGGTAAGGCACGACAACGCAAGGTAGGCAATGCACGGCAAGGCAAGGAAAGGGCAACGTAAGGCAAGGCACGGTGAGGCAAGGTAAGGCTAATGCACGACAACGCACGTCTAGGCAATGTACGGCAAGGCAAGGAAAGGGTAACGCAACGAAAGGCTCTGTCAGGCGAGGCAAGGCTAAGGCACGACAACGCAAGGCTAGGCAATGCACGGAAGGTAAGCAAAGAATAACGGAAGGCAAGGAAGGCAAGGGAAAGCAAGGCAAGTTAAGGGTAAGGTAAGGAACGGCACGGCAAGAGGAAACAAGGCTAAGGCACGACAACGCAAGCAAGGCAATGCACGGCAAGGCAAGGAAAGGGTAACGCAAGGCAAGGCACGGTCAGGAAAAGCAAGGCTAATGCACGACAACGGAAGGCTAGGCAATGCACGGCAAGGCAAGGAAAGAGTAACGGAATGTAAGGAATACAAGGGAAAGCAAGGCAAGGCAAGAGTAACGCAAGGCAAGGCACGGTGAGGCAAGGCAAGGCTAATGCACGACAACGCACGGCTAGGCAAAGCAAGGCAAGGGAAGGACAGGGTAACGCAAGGCCAGGCACGGTCAGTCGAGAGAAGGCTAATGCACGACAACGCAAGGCTTGGCAGTGCACGGCTAGGCAAGGAAAGCGTAACAGAAGGAAAGGAAGGCAAGGCAAAGCAATGCAAGGCAAGTGAAACAAATGGCACGGCACGGCAAGGGGAAACAAGGCTAAGGCACGACAACGCAAGCTAGGCAATGCACGACAAGGCAAGGAGAGGGTAACGCAAGGCAAGGCACGGTCAGTCGAGGCAAGGCTAATGCACGACAACGCAAGTCTTGGCAGTGCACGGCTAGGCAAGGAAAGCGTAACAGAAGGAAAGGAAGGCAAGGCAAAGCAATGCAAGGCAAGTGAAACAAAAGGCACGGCACGGCAAGGGGAAAAAAGGGTAAGGCACGACAACGCAAGCTAGGCAATGCACGGCAAGGCAAGGAAAGGGTAACTCAAGGCAAGTCACGGTGAGGCAAGGCAAGGCTAATGCACGACAACGCAAGGCTTGGCAGTGCACGGCTAGGCAAGGAAAGCCTAACAGAAGGAACGGAAGGCAAGGCAAAGCAATGAAAGGCAAGTGAAACAAAAACGCACGGCACGGCAAGGGGAAACAAGGGTAAGGCACGACAACGCAAGCTAGGCAATGCACGACAAGGCAAGGAGAGGGTAACGCAAGGCAAGGCACGGTCAGTCGAGGCAAGGCTAATGCACGACAACGCAAGGCTTGGCAGTGCACGGCTAGGCAAGGAAAGCGTAACAGAAGGAAAGGAAGGCAAGGCAAAGCAATGCAAGGCAAGTGAAACAAAAGGCACGGCACGGAAAGGGGAAAAAAGGGTAAGGCACGACAACGCAAGCTAGGCAATGCACGGCAAGGCAAGGAAAGGGTAACTCAAGGCAAGTCACGGTGAGGCAAGGCAAGGCTAATGCACGACAACGCAAGGCTTGGCAGTGCACGGCTAGGCAAGGAAAGCCTAACAGAAGGAACGGAAGGCAAGGCAAAGCAATGAAAGGCAAGTGAAACAAAAACGCACGGCACGGCAAGGGGAAACAAGGGTAAGGCACGACAACGCAAGCTAGGCAATGCACGGCAAGGCAAGGAAAGGGTAACGCAAGGCAAGGCAGGGTCAGGCGAGACAAGGCTAAGGCACGACAACGCAAGGCTAGGCAATGCACGGCAAGGCAAGGAAAGGGTAACGCAAGGGAAGGCACGGTGAGGAAAGGCAAGGCTAATGCACAACAACGCACGTCTAGGCAATGCACGGCAAGGCAAGGAAAGGGTAACGCAAGGGAAGTCACGGTCAGGCGAGGCAAGGCTAAGTCACGACAACGCAGGGCTAGGCAATGCACGGAAGGTAAGCAAAGAGCAACGGAAGGCAAGGAAGGCAAGGGAAAGCAAGGCAAGTTAAGGGTAAGGGAAGGAACGGCACGGCAAGGGGAAACAAGGCTAAGGCACGACAACGCAAGCTAGGCAATGCACGGCAAGGCAAGGAAAGGGTAACGCAAGGGAAGGCACGGTCAGGAAATGCAAGGCTAATGTACGACAACGGAAGGCTAGGCAATGCACGGCAAGGCAAGGAAAGAGTAACGGAATGTAAGGAATGCAAGGGAAAGCAAGGCAAGGCATGAGTAACGGAAGGAACGGCACGGCAAGGGGAAACAAGGCTAAGGCACGACAACGCAAGCTAGGCAATGCACGGCAAGGCAAGGAAAGGGTAACGCAAGGCAAGGCAGGGTCAGGCGAAGCAAGGCTAATGCACGACAACGCAAGGCTTGGCAGTGCACGGCTAGGCAAGGAACGAGTAACAGAAGGAAAGGAACGCAAGGCAAAGCAATGCAAGGCAAGTGAAACAAAAGGCACGGCACGGCAAGGGGAAACAAGGGTAAGGCACGACAACGCAAGCTAGGCAATGCACGGCAAGGCAAGGAAAGGGTAACGAAGGCAAGGCACGGTGAGGCAAGGCAAGGCTAATGCACAACAACGCACGGCTAGGCGATGCACGGCAAGGCAAGGAAAGGGTAACGCAAGTGAAGTCACGGTCAGGCGAGGCAAGGCTAAGGCAAGACAACGCAATGCTAGGCAATGCAGGTAAGGCAAGCAAGGAGTAACGGAAGGGAAGGAAGGCAAGGGAAAGCAAGGCAAGGCAAGGCAAGGTTAACGGAAGGAACGGCTCGGCAAGGGGAAACAAGGCTAAGGCACGGCTACGCACGGCTAGGCAATGCACGGCCAGGCAAGGAAAGGGTAACGCAAGGCAAGGCACGGTGAGGCAAGTCAAGGCTAAGGCACGAAAACGCAAGGCTAGGCCGTGCACGGAAGGCAAGCAAAGAGTAACGGAAAGCAAGGAAGGCAAGGGAAAGCAAGGCAAGTTAAGGGTAAGGGAAGGAACGGCACGGCGAGGGGAAACAGGGCTAAGGCATGACAACGCAAGCTAGGCAATGCACGGCAAGGCAAGGAAAGGGCAACGCAAGGCAAGGCACGGTCAGGCGAGGCATGGTTACGGCACGACAACGCAAGGCTAGGCAATGCACGGATGGTAAGCAAAGAGTAACGGAAGGCAAGGAAGGCAAGGGAATGCAAGGCAAGTGAAGAGTAAGGGAAGGAACGGCAGGGCAAGGGGAAACAAGGCTAAGGCACGACAACGCAAGCTAGGCAATGCACGGCAAGGCAAGGAAAGGGTAACGCAAGGCAAGGCAGGGTCAGGCGAGACAAGGCTAAGGCACGACAACGCAAGGCTAGGCAATGCACGGCAAGGCAAGGAAAGGGTAACGCAAGGCAAGGCACGGTGAGGAAAGGCAAGGCTAATGCACAACAACGCACGTCTAGGCAATGCACGGCAAGGCAAGGAAAGAGTAACGGAATGTAAGGAATGCAAGGGAAAGCAAGGCAAGGCAAGAGTAACGGAAGGAACGGCACGGCAAGGGGAAACAAGGCTAAGGCACGACAACGCAAGGCTAGGCAAAGCACGGCAAGGCAAGGAAAGGGTAACGCAAGGCAAGGCACGGTGAGGCAATGCAAGGCTAATGCACGACAACGCACGGCTAGGCAAAGCAAGGCAAGGGAAGGAGAGGGTAACGCAAGGCAAGGCACGGTCAAGCGAGGCAAGGCTAAGGCACGACAACGGAAGGCTAGGCAATGCACGGAAGGTAAGCAAAGAGCAACGGAAGGCAAGGAAGGCAAGGGAAAGCAAGGCAAGTTAACAGTAAGGGAAGGAACGGCACGGCATGGGGAAACAAGGCTAAGGCACGAAAACGCAAGCTAGGCAAAGCAAGGCAAGGAAAGGAAAGGGTAACGCAAGGCAAGGCACGGTCAGGCAAGGCAAGGCTAATGCACGACAACGCAAGGCTAGGCAGTGCACTGCTAGGCAAGGAACGAGTAACGGAAGGAATGAAAGGCAAGGCAAAGCAAGGCAAGGCAAGTGAACCAAAAGGCACGGCACGGCAAGGGGAAACAAGGCTAAGGCACGACAACGCAAGCTAGGCAATGCACGGCAAGGCAAGGAAAGGGTAACGCAAGGCAAGGCAGGGTCAGTCGAGGCAAGGCTAATGCACGACAACGCAAGGCTTGGCAGTGCACGGCTAGGCAAGGAACGAGTAACAGAAGGAAAGGAACGCAAGGCAAAGCAATGCAAGGCAAGTGAAACAAAAGGCACGGCACGGCAAGGGGAAACAGGGCTAAGGCATGACAACGCAAGCTAGGCAATGCACGGCAAGGCAAGGAAAGGGCAACGCAAGGCAAGGCACGGTGAGGCTAGGCAAGGCTAATGCACAACAACGCACGGCTAGGCAATGCACGGCAAGGCAAGGAAAGGGTAACGCAAGTGAAGTCACGGTCAGGCGAGGCAAGGCTAAGGCACGACAACGCAAGGCTAGGCAGTGCAGGTAAGGCAAGCAAGGAGTAACGGAACGGAAGGAAGGCAAGGGAAAGCAAGGCAAGGCAAGGTTAACGGAAGGAACGGCTCGGCAAGGGGAAACAAGGCTAAGGCACGGCTACGCACGGCTAGGCAATGCACGGCCAGGCAAGGAAAGGGTAACGCAAGGCAAGGCACGGTGAGGCAAGTCAAGGCTAAGGCACGAAAACGCAAGGCTAGGCCGTGCACGGAAGGCAAGCAAAGAGTAACGGAAAGCAAGGAAGGCAAGGGAAAGCAAGGCAAGTTAAGGGTAAGGGAAGGAACGGCACGGCAAGGGGAAACAGGGCTAAGGCATGACAACGCAAGCTAGGCAATGCACGGCAAGGCAAGGAAAGGGCAACGCAAGGCAAGGCACGGTCAGGCGAGGCATGGCTACGGCACGACAACGCAAGTCTAGGCAATGCACGGATGGTAAGCAAAGAGTAACGGAAGGCAAGGAAGGCAAGGGAATGCAAGGCAAGTGAAGAGTAAGGGAAGGAACGGCAGGGCAAGGGGAAACAGGCTAAGGCACGACAACGCAAGCTGGGCAAAGCACGGCAAGGCAAGGAAAGGGTAACGCAAGGCAAGGCACGGTCAGGCAAGGCAAGGCTAATGCACGACAACGCAAGGCTAGGCAGTGCACGGCTAGGCAAGGAACGAGTAACGGAAGGAATGGAAGGCAAGGCAAAGCAAGGCAAGGCAAGTGTAACAAAAGGCACGGCACGGCAAGGGGAAACAAGGCTAAGGCACGACAACGCAAGCTAGGCAATGCACGGCAAGGCAAGGAAAGGGTAACGCAAGGCAAGGCACGGTCAGGAAATGCAAGGCTAATGCACGACAACGGAAGGCTAGGCCATGCACGGCAAGGCAAGGAAAGAGTAACGGAATGTAAGGAATGCAAGGGAAAGCAAGGCAAGGCAAGAGTAACGGAAGGAACGGCACGGCAAGGGGAAACAAGGCTAAGGCACGACAACGCAAGGCTAGGCAAAGCACGGCAAGGCAAGGAAAGGGTAACGCAAAGCAAGGCACGGTGCGGCATGGCAAGGCTAATGCACGACAACGCACGGCTAGGCAAAGCAAGGCAAGGGAAGGAGAGGGTAACGCAAGGCCAGGCAGGGTCAGTCGAGGGAAGGCTAATGCACGACAACGCAAGGCTTAGCAGTGCACGGCTAGGCAAGGAAAGCGTAACAGAAGGAAAGGAAGGCAAGGCAAACCAATGCAAGGCAAGTGAAACAAAAGGCACGGCACGGCAAGGGGAAACAAGGCTAAGGCACGACAACGCAAGCTAGGCAATGCACGGCAAAGCAAGGAAAGTGTAACGCAAGGCAAGGCACGGTCAGTCGAGGCAAGGCTAATGCACGACAACGCAAGGCTAGGTAGTGCACGGCTAGGCAAGGAAAGAGTAACAGAAGGAAAGGAAGGCAAGGCAAAGCAAGGCAAGGCAAGTGTAACAAAAGGCACGGCACGGCAAGGGGAAACAAGGGTAAGGCACGACAACGCAAGGTAGGCAATGCACGGCAAGGCAAGGAAAGGGCAACGTAAGGCAAGGCACGGTGAGGCAAGGTAAGGCTAATGCACGACAACGCACGTCTAGGCAATGTACGGCAAGGCAAGGAAAGGGTAACGCAACGAAAGGCTCTGTCAGGCGAGGCAAGGCTAAGGCACGACAACGCAAGGCTAGGCAATGCACGGAAGGTAAGCAAAGAATAACGGAAGGCAAGGAAGGCAAGGGAAAGCAAGGCAAGTTAAGGGTAAGGTAAGGAACGGCACGGCAAGAGGAAACAAGGCTAAGGCACGACAACGCAAGCAAGGCAATGCACGGCAAGGCAAGGAAAGGGTAACGCAAGGCAAGGCACGGTCAGGAAAAGCAAGGCTAATGCACGACAACGGAAGGCTAGGCAATGCACGGCAAGGCAAGGAAAGAGTAACGGAATGTAAGGAATACAAGGGAAAGCAAGGCAAGGCAAGAGTAACGCAAGGCAAGGCACGGTGAGGCAAGGCAAGGCTAATGCACGACAACGCACGGCTAGGCAAAGCAAGGCAAGGGAAGGACAGGGTAACGCAAGGCCAGGCACGGTCAGTCGAGAGAAGGCTAATGCACGACAACGCAAGGCTTGGCAGTGCACGGCTAGGCAAGGAAAGCGTAACAGAAGGAAAGGAAGGCAAGGCAAAGCAATGCAAGGCAAGTGAAACAAATGGCACGGCACGGCAAGGGGAAACAAGGCTAAGGCACGACAACGCAAGCTAGGCAATGCACGACAAGGCAAGGAGAGGGTAACGCAAGGCAAGGCACGGTCAGTCGAGGCAAGGCTAATGCACGACAACGCAAGGCTTGGCAGTGCACGGCTAGGCAAGGAAAGCGTAACAGAAGGAAAGGAAGGCAAGGCAAAGCAATGCAAGGCAAGTGAAACAAAAGGCACGGCACGGCAAGGGGAAAAAAGGGTAAGGCACGACAACGCAAGCTAGGCAATGCACGGCAAGGCAAGGAAAGGGTAACTCAAGGCAAGTCACGGTGAGGCAAGGCAAGGCTAATGCACGACAACGCAAGGCTTGGCAGTGCACGGCTAGGCAAGGAAAGCCTAACAGAAGGAACGGAAGGCAAGGCAAAGCAATGAAAGGCAAGTGAAACAAAAACGCACGGCACGGCAAGGGGAAACAAGGGTAAGGCACGACAACGCAAGCTAGGCAATGCACGACAAGGCAAGGAGAGGGTAACGCAAGGCAAGGCACGGTCAGTCGAGGCAAGGCTAATGCACGACAACGCAAGGCTTGGCAGTGCACGGCTAGGCAAGGAAAGCGTAACAGAAGGAAAGGAAGGCAAGGCAAAGCAATGCAAGGCAAGTGAAACAAAAGGCACGGCACGGCAAGGGGAAAAAAGGGTAAGGCACGACAACGCAAGCTAGGCAATGCACGGCAAGGCAAGGAAAGGGTAACTCAAGGCAAGTCACGGTGAGGCAAGGCAAGGCTAATGCACGACAACGCAAGGCTTGGCAGTGCACGGCTAGGCAAGGAAAGCCTAACAGAAGGAACGGAAGGCAAGGCAAAGCAATGAAAGGCAAGTGAAACAAAAACGCACGGCACGGCAAGGGGAAACAAGGGTAAGGCACGACAACGCAAGCTAGGCAATGCACGGCAAGGCAAGGAAAGGGTAACGCAAGGCAAGGCAGGGTCAGGCGAGACAAGGCTAAGGCACGACAACGCAAGGCTAGGCAATGCACGGCAAGGCAAGGAAAGGGTAACGCAAGGGAAGGCACGGTGAGGAAAGGCAAGGCTAATGCACAACAACGCACGTCTAGGCAATGCACGGCAAGGCAAGGAAAGGGTAACGCAAGGGAAGTCACGGTCAGGCGAGGCAAGGCTAAGTCACGACAACGCAAGGCTAGGCAATGCACGGAAGGTAAGCAAAGAGCAACGGAAGGCAAGGAAGGGAACGGAAAGCAAGGCAAGTTAAGGGTAAGGGAAGGAACGGCACGGCAAGGGGAAACAAGGCTAAGGCACGACAACGCAAGCTAGGCAATGCACGGCAAGGCAAGGAAAGGGTAACGCAAGGGAAGGCACGGTCAGGAAATGCAAGGCTAATGTACGACAACGGAAGGCTAGGCAATGCACGGCAAGGCAAGGAAAGAGTAACGGAATGTAAGGAATGCAAGGGAAAGCAAGGCAAGGCATGAGTAACGGAAGGAACGGCACGGCAAGGGGAAACAAGGCTAAGGCACGACAACGCAAGCTAGGCAATGCACGGCAAGGCAAGGAAAGGGTAACGCAAGGCAAGGCAGGGTCAGGCGAGGCAAGGCTAATGCACGACAACGCAAGGCTTGGCAGTGCACGGCTAGGCAAGGAACGAGTAACAGAAGGAAAGGAACGCAAGGCAAAGCAATGCAAGGCAAGTGAAACAAAAGGCACGGCACGGCAAGGGGAAACAAGGGTAAGGCACGACAACGCAAGCTAGGCAATGCACGGCAAGGCAAGGAAAGGGTAACGAAGGCAAGGCACGGTGAGGCAAGGCAAGGCTAATGCACAACAACGCACGGCTAGGCGATGCACGGCAAGGCAAGGAAAGGGTAACGCAAGTGAAGTCACGGTCAGGCGAGGCAAGGCTAAGGCAAGACAACGCAATGCTAGGCAATGCAGGTAAGGCAAGCAAGGAGTAACGGAAGGGAAGGAAGGCAAGGGAAAGCAAGGCAAGGCAAGGCAAGGTTAACGGAAGGAACGGCTCGGCAAGGGGAAACAAGGCTAAGGCACGGCTACGCACGGCTAGGCAATGCACGGCCAGGCAAGGAAAGGGTAACGCAAGGCAAGGCACGGTGAGGCAAGTCAAGGCTAAGGCACGAAAACGCAAGGCTAGGCCGTGCACGGAAGGCAAGCAAAGAGTAACGGAAAGCAAGGAAGGCAAGGGAAAGCAAGGCAAGTTAAGGGTAAGGGAAGGAACGGCACGGCGAGGGGAAACAGGGCTAAGGCATGACAACGCAAGCTAGGCAATGCACGGCAAGGCAAGGAAAGGGCAACGCAAGGCAAGGCACGGTCAGGCGAGGCATGGTTACGGCACGACAACGCAAGGCTAGGCAATGCACGGATGGTAAGCAAAGAGTAACGGAAGGCAAGGAAGGCAAGGGAATGCAAGGCAAGTGAAGAGTAAGGGAAGGAACGGCAGGGCAAGGGGAAACAAGGCTAAGGCACGACAACGCAAGCTAGGCAATGCACGGCAAGGCAAGGAAAGGGTAACGCAAGGCAAGGCAGGGTCAGGCGAGACAAGGCTAAGGCACGACAACGCAAGGCTAGGCAATGCACGGCAAGGCAAGGAAAGGGTAACGCAAGGCAAGGCACGGTGAGGAAAGGCAAGGCTAATGCACAACAACGCACGTCTAGGCAATGCACGGCAAGGCAAGGAAAGAGTAACGGAATGTAAGGAATGCAAGGGAAAGCAAGGCAAGGCAAGAGTAACGGAAGGAACGGCACGGCAAGGGGAAACAAGGCTAAGGCACGACAACGCAAGGCTAGGCAAAGCACGGCAAGGCAAGGAAAGGGTAACGCAAGGCAAGGCACGGTGAGGCAAGGCAAGGCTAATGCACGACAACGCACGGCTAGGCAAAGCAAGGCAAGGGAAGGAGAGGGTAACGCAAGGCAAGGCACGGTCAAGCGAGGCAAGGCTAAGGCACGACAACGGAAGGCTAGGCAATGCACGGAAGGTAAGCAAAGAGCAACGGAAGGCAAGGAAGGCAAGGGAAAGCAAGGCAAGTTAAGAGTAAGGGAAGGAACGGCACGGCAAGGGGAAACAAGGCTAAGGCACGAAAACGCAAGCTAGGCAAAGCAAGGCAAGGAAAGGAAAGGGTAACGCAAGGCAAGGCACGGTCAGGCAAGGCAAGGCTAATGCACGACAACGCAAGGCTAGGCAGTGCACTGCTAGGCAAGGAACGAGTAACGGAAGGAATGAAAGGCAAGGCAAAGCAAGGCAAGGCAAGTGAACCAAAAGGCACGGCACGGCAAGGGGAAACAAGGCTAAGGCACGACAACGCAAGCTAGGCAATGCACGGCAAGGCAAGGAAAGGGTAACGCAAGGCAAGGCAGGGTCAGTCGAGGCAAGGCTAATGCACGACAACGCAAGGCTTGGCAGTGCACGGCTAGGCAAGGAAAGAGTAACAGAAGGAAAGGAACGCAAGGCAAAGCAATGCAAGGCAAGTGAAACAAAAGGCACGGCACGGCAAGGGGAAACAGGGCTAAGGCATGACAACGCAAGCTAGGCAATGCACGGCAAGGCAAGGAAAGGGCAACGCAAGGCAAGGCACGGTGAGGCAAGGCAAGGCTAATGCACAACAACGCACGGCTAGGCAATGCACGGCAAGGCAAGGAAAGGGTAACGCAAGTGAAGTCACGGTCAGGCGAGGCAAGGCTAAGGCAGGACAACGCAAGGCTAGGCAGTGCAGGTAAGGCAAGCAAGGAGTAACGGAACGGAAGGAAGGCAAGGGAAAGCAAGGCAAGGCAAGGTTAACGGAAGGAACGGCTCGGCAAGGGGAAACAAGGCTAAGGCACGGCTACGCACGGCTAGGCAATGCACGGCCAGGCAAGGAAAGGGTAACGCAAGGCAAGGCACGGTGAGGCAAGTCAAGGCTAAGGCACGAAAACGCAAGGCTAGGCCGTGCACGGAAGGCAAGCAAAGAGTAACGGAAAGCAAGGAAGGCAAGGGAAAGCAAGGCAAGTTAAGGGTAAGGGAAGGAACGGCACGGCAAGGGGAAACAGGGCTAAGGCATGACAACGCAAGCTAGGCAATGCACGGCAAGGCAAGGAAAGGGCAACGCAAGGCAAGGCACGGTCAGGCGAGGCATGGCTACGGCACGACAACGCAAGTCTAGGCAATGCACGGATGGTAAGCAAAGAGTAACGGAAGGCAAGGAAGGCAAGGGAATGCAAGGCAAGTGAAGAGTAAGGGAAGGAACGGCAGGGCAAGGGGAAACAAGGCTAAGGCACGACAACGCAAGCTGGGCAAAGCACGGCAAGGCAAGGAAAGGGTAACGCAAGGCAAGGCACGGTCAGGCAAGGCAAGGCTAATGCACGACAACGCAAGGCTAGGCAGTGCACGGCTAGGCAAGGAACGAGTAACGGAAGGAATGGAAGGCAAGGCAAAGCAAGGCAAGGCAAGTGTAACAAAAGGCACGGCACGGCAAGGGGAAACAAGGCTAAGGCACGACAACGCAAGCTAGGCAATGCACGGCAAGGCAAGGAATGGGTAACGCAAGGCAAGGCAGGGTCAGGCGAGACAAGGCTAAGGCACGACAACGCAAGGCTAGGCAATGCACGGCAAGGCAAGGAAAGGGTAACGCAAGGCAAGGCACGGTGAGGAAAGGCAAGGCTAATGCACAACAACGCACGTCTAGGCAATGCACGGCAAGGCAAGGAAAGAGTAACGGAATGTAAGGAATGCAAGGGAAAGCAAGGCAAGGCAAGAGTAACGGAAGGAACGGCACGGCAAGGGGAAACAAGGCTAAGGCACGACAACGCAAGGCTAGGCAAAGCAAGGCAAGGGAAGGAGAGGGTAACGCAAGGCAAGGCACGGTCAAGCGAGGCAAGGCTAAGGCACGACAACGGAAGGCTAGGCAATGCACGGAAGGTAAGCAAAGAGCAACGGAAGGCAAGGAAGGCAAGGGAAAGCAAGGCAAGTTAAGAGTAAGGGAAGGAACGGCACGGCAAGGGGAAACAAGGCTAAGGCACGAAAACGCAAGCTAGGCAAAGCAAGGCAAGGAAAGGAAAGGGTAACGCAAGGCAAGGCACGGTCAGGCAAGGCAAGGCTAATGCACGACAACGCAAGGCTAGGCAGTGCACGGCTAGGCAAGGAACGAGTAACGGAAGGAATGAAAGGCAAGGCAAAGCAAGGCAAGGCAAGTGAACCAAAAGGCACGGCACGGCAAGGGGAAACAAGGCTAAGGCACGACAACGCAAGCTAGGCAATGCACGGCAAGGCAAGGAAAGGGTAACGCAAGGCAAGGCAGGGTCAGTCGAGGCAAGGCTAATGCACGACAACGCAAGGCTTGGCAGTGCACGGCTAGGCAAGGAACGAGTAACAGAAGGAAAGGAACGCAAGGCAAAGCAATGCAAGGCAAGTGAAACAAAAGGCACGGCACGGCAAGGGGAAACAGGGCTAAGGCATGACAACGCAAGCTAGGCAATGCACGGCAAGGCAAGGAAAGGGCAACGCAAGGCAAGGCACGGTGAGGCAAGGCAAGGCTAATGCACAACAACGCACGGCTAGGCAATGCACGGCAAGGCAAGGAAAGGGTAACGCAAGTGAAGTCACGGTCAGGCGAGGCAAGGCTAACGCACGACAACGCAAGGCTAGGCAGTGCAGGTAAGGCAAGCAAGGAGTAACGGAACGGAAGGAAGGCAAGGGAAAGCAAGGCAAGGCAAGGTTAACGGAAGGAACGACTCGGCAAGGGGAAACAAGGCTAAGGCACGGCTACGCACGGCTAGGCAATGCACGGCCAGGCAAGGAAAGGGTAACGCAAGGCAAGGCACGGTGAGGCAAGTCAAGGCTAAGGCACGAAAACGCAAGGCTAGGCCGTGCACGGAAGGCAAGCAAAGAGTAACGGAAAGCAAGGAAGGCAAGGGAAAGCAAGGCAAGTTAAGGGTAAGGGAAGGAACGGCACGGCAAGGGGAAACAGGGCTAAGGCATGACAACGCAAGCTAGGCAATGCACGGCAAGGCAAGGAAAGGGCAACGCAAGGCAAGGCACGGTCAGGCGAGGCATGGCTACGGCACGACAACGCAAGTCTAGGCAATGCACGGATGGTAAGCAAAGAGTAACGGAAGGCAAGGAAGGCAAGGGAATGCAAGGCAAGTGAAGAGTAAGGGAAGGAACGGCAGGGCAAGGGGAAACAAGGCTAAGGCACGACAACGCAAGCTGGGCAAAGCACGGCAAGGCAAGGAAAGGGTAACGCAAGGCAAGGCACGGTCAGGCAAGGCAAGGCTAATGCACGACAACGCAAGGCTAGGCAGTGCACGGCTAGGCAAGGAACGAGTAACGGAAGGAATGGAAGGCAAGGCAAAGCAAGGCAAGGCAAGTGTAACAAAAGGCACGGCACGGCAAGGGGAAACAAGGCTAAGGCACGACAACGCAAGCTAGGCAATGCACGGCAAGGCAAGGAAAGGGTAACGCAAGGCAAGGCAGGGTCAGGCGAGACAAGGCTAAGGCACGACAACGCAAGGCTAGGCAATGCACGGCAAGGCAAGGAAAGGGTAACGCAAGGCAAGGCACGGTGAGGAAAGGCAAGGCTAATGCACAACAACGCACGTCTAGGCAATGCACGGCAAGGCAAGGAAAGAGTAACGGAATGTAAGGAATGCAAGGGAAAGCAAGGCAAGGCAAGAGTAACGGAAGGAACGGCACGGCAAGGGGAAACAAGGCTAAGGCACGACAACGCAAGGCTAGGCAAAGCACGGCAAGGCAAGGAAAGGGTAACGCAAGGCAAGGCACGGTGAGGCAAGGCAAGGCTAATGCACGACAACGCACGGCTAGGCAAAGCAAGGCAAGGGAAGGAGAGGGTAACGCAAGGCCAGGCAGGGTCAGTCGAGGGAAGGCTAATGCACGACAACGCAAGGTTTGGCAGTGCACGGCTAGGCAAGGAAAGCATAACAGAAGGAAAGGAAGGCAAGGCAAAGCAATGCAAGGCAAGTGAAACAAAAGGCACGGCACGGCAAGGGGAAACAAGGCTAAGGCACGACAACGCAAGCTAGGCAATGCACGGCAAGGCAAGGAAAGGGTAACGCAAGGCAAAGCACGGTCATTCAAGGCAAGGCTAATGCACGACATCGCAAGGCTTGGCAGTGCACGGCTAGGCAAGGAAAGCGTAACAGAAGGAAAGGAAGGAAAGGCAAAGCAATGCAAGGCAAGTGAAACAAAAGGCACGGCACGGCAAGGGGAAAAAAGGGTAAGGCACGACAACGCAAGCTAGGCAAAGCACGGCAAGGCAAGGAAAGGGTAACGCAAGGCAAGGCACGGTGAGGCATGGCAAGGCTAATGCACGACAACGCACGGCTAGGAAAAGCAAGGCAAGGGAAGGAGAGGGTAACGCAAGGCCAGGCACGGTCAGACGAGGGAAGGCTAATGCACGACAACGCAAGGCTTAGCAGTGCACGGCTAGGCAAGGAAAGCGTAACATAAGGAAAGGAAGGCAAGGCAAAGCAATGCAAGGCAAGTGAAACAAAAGGCACGGCACGGCAAGGGGAAACAAGGTTAAGGCACGACAACGCAAGCTAGGCAATGCACGGCAAGGCAAGGAAAGGGTAACGCAAGACAAGGCAGGGTCAGGCAAGACAAGGCTAAGGCACGACAACGCAAGGCTAGGCAATGCACGGCAAGGCAAGGAAAGGGTAACGCAAGGGAAGTCACGGTCAGGCGAGGCAAGGCTAAGGCACGACAACGCAAGGCTAGGCAATGCATGGCAAGGCAAGGAAAGAGTAACGGAATGTAAGGAATGCAAGGGAAAGCAAGGCAAGGCAAGAGTAACAGAAGGAACGGCACGGCAAGGGGAAACAAGGCTAAGGCACGACAACGCAAGCTAGGCAATGCACGGCAAGGCAAGGAAAGGGTAACGCAAGGCAAGGCACGGTCAGGAAATGCAAGGCTAATGCACGACAACGGAAGGCTAGGCCATGCACGGCAAGGCAAGGAAAGAGTAACGGAATGTAGGAATGCAAGGGAAAGCAAGGCAAGGCAAGAGTAACGGAAGGAACGGCACGGCAAGGGGAAACAAGGCTAAGGCACGACAACGCAAGGCTAGGCAAAGCACGGCAAGGCAAGGAAAGGGTAACGCAAGGCAAGGCACGGTGCGGCATGGCAAGGCTAATGCACGACAACGCACGGCTAGGCAAAGCAAGGCAAGGGAAGGAGAGGGTAAGGCAAGGCCAGGCACGGTCAGTCGAGGGAAGGCTAATGCACGACAACGCAAGGCTTAGCAGTGCACGGCTAGGCAAGGAAAGCGTAACAGAAGGAAAGGAAGGCAAGGCAAAGCAATGCAAGGCAAGTGAAACAAAAGGCACGGCACGGCAAGGGGAAACAAGGCTAAGGCACGACAACGCAAGCTAGGCAATGCACGGCAAAGCAAGGAAAGTGTAACGCAAGGCAAGGCACGGTCAGTCGAGACAAGGCTAATGCACGACAACGCAAGGCTTGGCAGTGCACGGCTAGGGAAGGAAAGCGTAACAGAAGGAAAGGAAGGCAAGGCAAAGCAATGCAAGGCAAGTGAAACAAAAGGCACGGCACGGTAAGGGGAAAAAAGGGTAAGGCACGACAACGCAAGATAGGCAATGCACGGCAAGGCAAGGAAAGGGCAACGCAAGGCAAGGCACGGTGAGGCAAGGTAAGGCTAATGCACAACAACGCACGTCTAGGCAATGTACGGCAAGGCAAGGAAAGGGTAACGCAACGAAAGGCTCTGTCAGGCGAGGCAAGGCTAAGGCACGACAACGCAAGGCTAGGCAATGCACGGCAAGGCAAGGAAAGGGTAACGCAAGGCAAGGCAGGGTCAGGCGAGGCAAGGCTAATGCACGACAACGCAAGGCTTGGCAGTGCACGGCTAGGCAAGGAACGAGTAACAGAAGGAAAGGAACGCAAGGCAAAGCAATGCAAGGCAAGTGAAACAAAAGGCACGGCACGGCAAGGGGAAACAAGGGTAAGGCACGACAACGCAAGCTAGGCAATGCACGGCAAGGCAAGGAAAGGGTAACGAAGGCAAGGCACGGTGAGGCAAGGCAAGGCTAATGCACAACAACGCACGGCTAGGCGATGCACGGCAAGGCAAGGAAAGGGTAACGCAAGTGAAGTCACGGTCAGGCGAGGCAAGGCTAAGGCAAGACAACGCAATGCTAGGCAATGCAGGTAAGGCAAGCAAGGAGTAACGGAAGGGAAGGAAGGCAAGGGAAAGCAAGGCAAGGCAAGGCAAGGTTAACGGAAGGAACGGCTCGGCAAGGGGAAACAAGGCTAAGGCACGGCTACGCACGGCTAGGCAATGCACGGCCAGGCAAGGAAAGGGTAACGCAAGGCAAGGCACGGTGAGGCAAGTCAAGGCTAAGGCACGAAAACGCAAGGCTAGGCCGTGCACGGAAGGCAAGCAAAGAGTAACGGAAAGCAAGGAAGGCAAGGGAAAGCAAGGCAAGTTAAGGGTAAGGGAAGGAACGGCACGGCGAGGGGAAACAGGGCTAAGGCATGACAACGCAAGCTAGGCAATGCACGGCAAGGCAAGGAAAGGGCAACGCAAGGCAAGGCACGGTCAGGCGAGGCATGGTTACGGCACGACAACGCAAGGCTAGGCAATGCACGGATGGTAAGCAAAGAGTAACGGAAGGCAAGGAAGGCAAGGGAATGCAAGGCAAGTGAAGAGTAAGGGAAGGAACGGCAGGGCAAGGGGAAACAAGGCTAAGGCACGACAACGCAAGCTAGGCAATGCACGGCAAGGCAAGGAAAGGGTAACGCAAGGCAAGGCAGGGTCAGGCGAGACAAGGCTAAGGCACGACAACGCAAGGCTAGGCAATGCACGGCAAGGCAAGGAAAGGGTAACGCAAGGCAAGGCACGGTGAGGAAAGGCAAGGCTAATGCACAACAACGCACGTCTAGGCAATGCACGGCAAGGCAAGGAAAGAGTAACGGAATGTAAGGAATGCAAGGGAAAGCAAGGCAAGGCAAGAGTAACGGAAGGAACGGCACGGCAAGGGGAAACAAGGCTAAGGCACGACAACGCAAGGCTAGGCAAAGCACGGCAAGGCAAGGAAAGGGTAACGCAAGGCAAGGCACGGTGAGGCAAGGCAAGGCTAATGCACGACAACGCACGGCTAGGCAAAGCAAGGCAAGGGAAGGAGAGGGTAACGCAAGGCAAGGCACGGTCAAGCGAGGCAAGGCTAAGGCACGACAACGGAAGGCTAGGCAATGCACGGAAGGTAAGCAAAGAGCAACGGAAGGCAAGGAAGGCAAGGGAAAGCAAGGCAAGTTAAGAGTAAGGGAAGGAACGGCACGGCAAGGGGAAACAAGGCTAAGGCACGAAAACGCAAGCTAGGCAAAGCAAGGCAAGGAAAGGAAAGGGTAACGCAAGGCAAGGCACGGTCAGGCAAGGCAAGGCTAATGCACGACAACGCAAGGCTAGGCAGTGCACTGCTAGGCAAGGAACGAGTAACGGAAGGAATGAAAGGCAAGGCAAAGCAAGGCAAGGCAAGTGAACCAAAAGGCACGGCACGGCAAGGGGAAACAAGGCTAAGGCACGACAACGCAAGCTAGGCAATGCACGGCAAGGCAAGGAAAGGGTAACGCAAGGCAAGGCAGGGTCAGTCGAGGCAAGGCTAATGCACGACAACGCAAGGCTTGGCAGTGCACGGCTAGGCAAGGAAAGAGTAACAGAAGGAAAGGAACGCAAGGCAAAGCAATGCAAGGCAAGTGAAACAAAAGGCACGGCACGGCAAGGGGAAACAGGGCTAAGGCATGACAACGCAAGCTAGGCAATGCACGGCAAGGCAAGGAAAGGGCAACGCAAGGCAAGGCACGGTGAGGCAAGGCAAGGCTAATGCACAACAACGCACGGCTAGGCAATGCACGGCAAGGCAAGGAAAGGGTAACGCAAGTGAAGTCACGGTCAGGCGAGGCAAGGCTAAGGCAGGACAACGCAAGGCTAGGCAGTGCAGGTAAGGCAAGCAAGGAGTAACGGAACGGAAGGAAGGCAAGGGAAAGCAAGGCAAGGCAAGGTTAACGGAAGGAACGGCTCGGCAAGGGGAAACAAGGCTAAGGCACGGCTACGCACGGCTAGGCAATGCACGGCCAGGCAAGGAAAGGGTAACGCAAGGCAAGGCACGGTGAGGCAAGTCAAGGCTAAGGCACGAAAACGCAAGGCTAGGCCGTGCACGGAAGGCAAGCAAAGAGTAACGGAAAGCAAGGAAGGCAAGGGAAAGCAAGGCAAGTTAAGGGTAAGGGAAGGAACGGCACGGCAAGGGGAAACAGGGCTAAGGCATGACAACGCAAGCTAGGCAATGCACGGCAAGGCAAGGAAAGGGCAACGCAAGGCAAGGCACGGTCAGGCGAGGCATGGCTACGGCACGACAACGCAAGTCTAGGCAATGCACGGATGGTAAGCAAAGAGTAACGGAAGGCAAGGAAGGCAAGGGAATGCAAGGCAAGTGAAGAGTAAGGGAAGGAACGGCAGGGCAAGGGGAAACAAGGCTAAGGCACGACAACGCAAGCTGGGCAAAGCACGGCAAGGCAAGGAAAGGGTAACGCAAGGCAAGGCACGGTCAGGCAAGGCAAGGCTAATGCACGACAACGCAAGGCTAGGCAGTGCACGGCTAGGCAAGGAACGAGTAACGGAAGGAATGGAAGGCAAGGCAAAGCAAGGCAAGGCAAGTGTAACAAAAGGCACGGCACGGCAAGGGGAAACAAGGCTAAGGCACGACAACGCAAGCTAGGCAATGCACGGCAAGGCAAGGAATGGGTAACGCAAGGCAAGGCAGGGTCAGGCGAGACAAGGCTAAGGCACGACAACGCAAGGCTAGGCAATGCACGGCAAGGCAAGGAAAGGGTAACGCAAGGCAAGGCACGGTGAGGAAAGGCAAGGCTAATGCACAACAACGCACGTCTAGGCAATGCACGGCAAGGCAAGGAAAGAGTAACGGAATGTAAGGAATGCAAGGGAAAGCAAGGCAAGGCAAGAGTAACGGAAGGAACGGCACGGCAAGGGGAAACAAGGCTAAGGCACGACAACGCAAGGCTAGGCAAAGCAAGGCAAGGGAAGGAGAGGGTAACGCAAGGCAAGGCACGGTCAAGCGAGGCAAGGCTAAGGCACGACAACGGAAGGCTAGGCAATGCACGGAAGGTAAGCAAAGAGCAACGGAAGGCAAGGAAGGCAAGGGAAAGCAAGGCAAGTTAAGAGTAAGGGAAGGAACGGCACGGCAAGGGGAAACAAGGCTAAGGCACGAAAACGCAACCTAGGCAAAGCAAGGCAAGGAAAGGAAAGGGTAACGCAAGGCAAGGCACGGTCAGGCAAGGCAAGGCTAATGCACGACAACGCAAGGCTAGGCAGTGCACGGCTAGGCAAGGAACGAATAACGGAAGGAATGAAAGGCAAGGCAAAGCAAGGCAAGGCAAGTGAACCAAAAGGCACGGCACGGCAAGGGGAAACAAGGCTAAGGCACGACAACGCAAGCTAGGCAATGCACGGCAAGGCAAGGAAAGGGTAACGCAAGGCAAGGCAGGGTCAGTCGAGGCAAGGCTAATGCACGACAACGCAAGGCTTGGCAGTGCACGGCTAGGCAAGGAACGAGTAACAGAAGGAAAGGAACGCAAGGCAAAGCAATGCAAGGCAAGTGAAACAAAAGGCACGGCACGGCAAGGGGAAACAGGGCTAAGGCATGACAACGCAAGCTAGGCAATGCACGGCAAGGCAAGGAAAGGGCAACGCAAGGCAAGGCACGGTGAGGCAAGGCAAGGCTAATGCACAACAACGCACGGCTAGGCAATGCACGGCAAGGCAAGGAAAGGGTAACGCAAGTGAAGTCACGGTCAGGCGAGGCAAGGCTAACGCACGACAACGCAAGGCTAGGCAGTGCAGGTAAGGCAAGCAAGGAGTAACGGAACGGAAGGAAGGCAAGGGAAAGCAAGGCAAGGCAAGGTTAACGGAAGGAACGACTCGGCAAGGGGAAACAAGGCTAAGGCACGGCTACGCACGGCTAGGCAATGCACGGCCAGGCAAGGAAAGGGTAACGCAAGGCAAGGCACGGTGAGGCAAGTCAAGGCTAAGGCACGAAAACGCAAGGCTAGGCCGTGCACGGAAGGCAAGCAAAGAGTAACGGAAAGCAAGGAAGGCAAGGGAAAGCAAGGCAAGTTAAGGGTAAGGGAAGGAACGGCACGGCAAGGGGAAACAGGGCTAAGGCATGACAACGCAAGCTAGGCAATGCACGGCAAGGCAAGGAAAGGGCAACGCAAGGCAAGGCACGGTCAGGCGAGGCATGGCTACGGCACGACAACGCAAGTCTAGGCAATGCACGGATGGTAAGCAAAGAGTAACGGAAGGCAAGGAAGGCAAGGGAATGCAAGGCAAGTGAAGAGTAAGGGAAGGAACGGCAGGGCAAGGGGAAACAAGGCTAAGGCACGACAACGCAAGCTGGGCAAAGCACGGCAAGGCAAGGAAAGGGTAACGCAAGGCAAGGCACGGTCAGGCAAGGCAAGGCTAATGCACGACAACGCAAGGCTAGGCAGTGCACGGCTAGGCAAGGAACGAGTAACGGAAGGAATGGAAGGCAAGGCAAAGCAAGGCAAGGCAAGTGTAACAAAAGGCACGGCACGGCAAGGGGAAACAAGGCTAAGGCACGACAACGCAAGCTAGGCAATGCACGGCAAGGCAAGGAAAGGGTAACGCAAGGCAAGGCAGGGTCAGGCGAGACAAGGCTAAGGCACGACAACGCAAGGCTAGGCAATGCACGGCAAGGCAAGCAAAGGGTAACGCAAGGCAAGGCACGGTGAGGAAAGGCAAGGCTAATGCACAACAACGCACGTCTAGGCAATGCACGGCAAGGCAAGGAAAGAGTAACGGAATGTAAGGAATGCAAGGGAAAGCAAGGCAAGGCAAGAGTAACGGAAGGAACGGCACGGCAAGGGGAAACAAGGCTAAGGCACGACAACGCAAGGCTAGGCAAAGCACGGCAAGGCAAGGAAAGGGTAACGCAAGGCAAGGCACGGTGAGGAAAGGCAAGGCTAATGCACGACAACGCACGGCTAGGCAAAGCAAGGCAAGGGAAGGAGAGGGTAACGCAAGGCCAGGCAGGGTCAGTCGAGGGAAGGCTAATGCACGACAACGCAAGGTTTGGCAGTGCACGGCTAGGCAAGGAAAGCGTAACAGAAGGAAAGGAAGGCAAGGCAAAGCAATGCAAGGCAAGTGAAACAAAAGGCACGGCACGGCAAGGGGAAACAAGGCTAAGGCACGACAACGCAAGCTAGGCAATGCACGGCAAGGCAAGGAAAGGGTAACGCAAGGCAAAGCACGGTCATTCAAGGCAAGGCTAATGCACGACATCGCAAGGCTTGGCAGTGCACGGCTAGGCAAGGAAAGCGTAACAGAAGGAAAGGAAGGAAAGGCAAAGCAATGCAAGGCAAGTGAAACAAAAGGCACGGCACGGCAAGGGGAAAAAAGGGTAAGGCACGACAACGCAAGCTAGGCAAAGCACGGCAAGGCAAGGAAAGGGTAACGCAAGGCAAGGCACGGTGAGGCATGGCAAGGCTAATGCACGACAACGCACGGCTAGGAAAAGCAAGGCAAGGGAAGGAGAGGGTAACGCAAGGCCAGGCACGGTCAGACGAGGGAAGGCTAATGCACGACAACGCAAGGCTTAGCAGTGCACGGCTAGGCAAGGAAAGCGTAACATAAGGAAAGGAAGGCAAGGCAAAGCAATGCAAGGCAAGTGAAACAAAAGGCACGGCACGGCAAGGGGAAACAAGGTTAAGGCACGACAACGCAAGCTAGGCAATGCACGGCAAGGCAAGGAAAGGGTAACGCAAGACAAGGCAGGGTCAGGCAAGACAAGGCTAAGGCACGACAACGCAAGGCTAGGCAATGCACGGCAAGGCAAGGAAAGGGTAACGCAAGGGAAGTCACGGTCAGGCGAGGCAAGGCTAAGGCACGACAACGCAAGGCTAGGCAATGCATGGCAAGGCAAGGAAAGAGTAACGGAATGTAAGGAATGCAAGGGAAAGCAAGGCAAGGCAAGAGTAACAGAAGGAACGGCACGGCAAGGGGAAACAAGGCTAAGGCACGACAACGCAAGCTAGGCAATGCACGGCAAGGCAAGGAAAGGGTAACGCAAGGCAAGGCACGGTCAGGAAATGCAAGGCTAATGCACGACAACGGAAGGCTAGGCCATGCACGGCAAGGCAAGGAAAGAGTAACGGAATGTAGGAATGCAAGGGAAAGCAAGGCAAGGCAAGAGTAACGGAAGGAACGGCACGGCAAGGGGAAACAAGGCTAAGGCACGACAACGCAAGGCTAGGCAAAGCACGGCAAGGCAAGGAAAGGGTAACGCAAGGCAAGGCACGGTGCGGCATGGCAAGGCTAATGCACGACAACGCACGGCTAGGCAAAGCAAGGCAAGGGAAGGAGAGGGTAAGGCAAGGCCAGGCACGGTCAGTCGAGGGAAGGCTAATGCACGACAACGCAAGGCTTAGCAGTGCACGGCTAGGCAAGGAAAGCGTAACAGAAGGAAAGGAAGGCAAGGCAAAGCAATGCAAGGCAAGTGAAACAAAAGGCACGGCACGGCAAGGGGAAACAAGGCTAAGGCACGACAACGCAAGCTAGGCAATGCACGGCAAAGCAAGGAAAGTGTAACGCAAGGCAAGGCACGGTCAGTCGAGACAAGGCTAATGCACGACAACGCAAGGCTTGGCAGTGCACGGCTAGGGAAGGAAAGCGTAACAGAAGGAAAGGAAGGCAAGGCAAAGCAATGCAAGGCAAGTGAAACAAAAGGCACGGCACGGTAAGGGGAAAAAAGGGTAAGGCACGACAACGCAAGATAGGCAATGCACGGCAAGGCAAGGAAAGGGCAACGCAAGGCAAGGCACGGTGAGGCAAGGTAAGGCTAATGCACAACAACGCACGTCTAGGCAATGTACGGCAAGGCAAGGAAAGGGTAACGCAACGAAAGGCTCTGTCAGGCGAGGCAAGGCTAAGGCACGACAACGCAAGGCTAGGCAATGCACGGAAGGTAAGCAAAGAGTAACGGAAGGCAAGGAAGGCAAGGGAAAGCAAGGCAAGTTAAGGGTAAGGTAAGGAACGGCACGGCAAGAGGAAACAAGGCTAAGGCACGACAACGCAAGCAAGGCAATGCCCGGCAAGGCAAGGAAAGGGTAACGCAAGGCAAGGCACGGTCAGGAAATGCAAGGCTAATGCACGACAACGGAAGGCTAGGCAATGCACGGCAAGGCAAGGAAAGAGTAACGGAATGTAAGGAATACAAGGGAAAGCAAGGCAAGGCAAGAGTAACGGAAGGAAAGGCACGGCAAGGGGAAACAAGGCTAATTCACGGCAACGCAAGGCTAGGCAAAGCACGGCAAGGCAAGGAAAGGGTAACGCAAGGCAAGGCACGGTGAGGCAAGGCAAGGCTAATGCACGACAACGCACGGCTAGGCACAGCAAGGCAAGGGAAGGACAGGGTAACGCAAGGCCAGGCACGGTCAGTCGAGAGAAGGCTAATGCACGACAACGCAAGGCTTGGCAGTGCACGGCTAGGCAAGGAAAGCGTAACAGAAGGAAAGGAAGGCAAGGCAAAGCAATGCAAGGCAAGTGAAACAAATGGCACGGCACGGCAAGGGGAAACAAGGCTAAGGCACGACAACGCAAGCTAGGCAATGCACGACAAGGCAAGGAGAGGGTAACGCAAGGCAAGGCACGGTCAGTCGAGGCAAGGTTAATGCACGACAACGCAAGGCTTGGCAGTGCACGGCTAGGCAAGGAAAGCGTAACAGAAGGAAAGGAAGGCAAGGCAAAGCAAGGCAAGGCAAGTGAAACAAAAGGCACGGCACGGCAAGGAGATAAAAGGGTAAGGCACGACAACGCAAGCTAGGCAATGCACGGCAAGGCAAGGAAAGGGTAACTCAAGGCAAGTCACGGTGAGGCAAGGCAAGGCTAATGCACGACAACGCAAGGCTTGGCAGTGCACGGCTAGGCAAGGAAAGCCTAACAGAAGGAAAGGAAGGCAAGGCAAAGCAATGCAAGGCAAGTGAAATAAAAGGCACGGCACGGCAAGGGGAAACAAGGGTAAGGCACGACAACGCAAGCTAGGCAATGCACGGCAAGGCAAGGACAGGGTAACGTAAGGCAAGGCACGGTGATGCAAGGCAAGGCTAATGCACAACAACGCACGGCTAGGCAATGGACGGCAAGGCAAGGAAAGGGTAACGCAAGGGAAGTCACGGTCAGGCGAGGCAAGGCTACGGCACGACAACGCAAGGCTAGGCAATGCACGGATGGTAAGCAAAGAGTAACGAAAGGCAAGGAAGGCAAGGGAAAGCAAGGCAAGTCAAGAGTAAGGGAAGGAACGGCACGGCAAGGTGAAACAAGGCTAAGGCACGACAACGCAAGCTGGGCAAAGCACGGTAAGGCAAGGAAAGGGTAACGGAAGGCAAGGCACGGTCAGGCAAGGCAAGGCTAATGCACGACAACGCAAGGCTAGGCAGTGCACGGCTAGGCAAGGAACGAGTAACGGAAGGAATGGAAGGCAAGGCAAAGCAAGGCAAGGCAAGTGTAACAAAAGGCACGGCACGGCAAGGGGAAACAAGGCTAAGGCACGACAACGCAAGCTAGGCAATGCACGGCAAGGCAAGGAAAGGGTAACGCAAGGCAAGGCAGGGTCAGGCGAGACTAGGCTAAGGCACGACAACGCAAGGCTAGGCAATGCACGGCAAGGCAAGGAAAGGGTAACGCAAGGGAAGGCACGGTGACGAAAGGCAAGGCTAATGCACAACAACGCACGTCTAGGCAATGCACGGCAAGGCAAGGAAAGGGTAACGCAAGGGAAGTCACGGTCAGGCGAGGCAAGGCTAAGTCACGACAACGCAAGGCTAGGCAATGCACGGAAGGTAAGCAAAGAGCAACGGAAGGCAAGGAAGGCAAGGGAAAGCAAGGCAAGTTAAGGGTAAGGGAAGGAACGGCACGGCAAGGGGAAACAAGGCTAAGGCACGACAACGCAAGCTAGGCAATGCACGGCAAGGCAAGGAAAGGGTAACGCAAGGCAAGGCACGGTCAGGAAATGCAAGGCTAATGTACGACAACGGAAGGCTAGGCAATGCACGGCAAGGCAAGGAAAGAGTAACGGAATGTAAGGAATGCAAGGGAAAGCAAGGCAAGGCATGAGTAACGGAAGGAACGGCACGGCAAGGGGAAACAAGGCTAAGGCACGACAACGCAAGCTAGGCAATGTACGGCAAGGCAAGGAAAGGGTAACGCAAGGCAAGGCAGGGTCAGGCGAGGCAAGGCTAATGCACGACAACGCAAGGCTTGGCAGTGCACGGCTAGGCAAGGAACGAGTAACAGAAGGAAAGGAACGCAAGGCAAAGCAATGCAAGGCAAGTGAAACAAAAGGCACGGCTCGGCAAGGGGAAACAAGGCTAAGGCACGACAACGCAAGCTAGGCAATGCACGGCAAGGCAAGGAAAGGGTAACGCAAGGCAAGGCAGGCTCAGTCGAGGCAAGGCTAATGCACAACAACGCAAGGCTTGGCAGTGCACGGCTAGGCAAGGAACGAGTAACAGAAGGAAAGGAACGCAAGGCAAAGCAATGCAAGGCAAGTGAAACAAAAGGCACGGCACGGCAAGGGGAAACAAGGGTAAGGCACGACAACGCAAGCTGGGCAATGCACGGCAAGGCAAGGAAAGGGTAACGCAAGGCAAGGCACGGTGAGGCAAGGCAAGGCTAATGCACAACAACGCACGGCTAGGCAATGCACGGCAAGACAAGGAAAGGGTAACGCAAGTGAAGTCACGGTCAGGCGAGGCAAGGCTAAGGCACGACAACGCAAGGCTAGGCAATGCAGGTAAGGCAAGCAAGGAGTAACGGAACGGAAGGAAGGCAAGGGAAAGCAAGGCAAGGCAAGGTTAACGGAAGGAACGGTTCGGCAAGGGGAAACAAGGCTAAGGCACGGCTACGCACGGCTAGGCAATGCACGGCCAGGCAAGGAAAGGGTAACGAAAGGCAAGGCACGGTGAGGCAAGTCAAGGTTAAGGCACGAAAACGCAAGGCTAGGCAGTGCACGGAAGGCAAGCAAAGAGTAACGGAAGGCAAGGAAGGCAAGGGAAAGCAAGGCAAGTTAAGGGTAAGGGAAGGAACGGCACGGCAAGGGGAAACAGGGCTAAGGCATGACAACGCAAGCTAGGCTATGCACGGCAAGGCAAGGAAAGGGTAACGCAAGGCAAGGCACGGTCAGGCAAGGCAAGGCTAATGCACGACAACGCAAGGCTAGGCAATGCACGGCAAGGCAAGGAAAGGGTAACGCAAGGCAAGGCTCTGTCAGGCGAGGCAAGGCTAAGGCACGACAACGCAAGGCTAGGCAATGCACGGAAGGTAAGCAAAGAGTATCGGAAGGCAAGGAAGGCAAGGGAAAGCAAGGCAAGTTAAGGGTAAGGTAAGGAACGGCACTGCAAGGGGAAACAAGGCTAAGGCACGACAACGCAAGCTAGGCAATGCACGGCAAGGCAAGGAAAGAGTAACGGAAGGCAAGGCACGGTCAGGAAATGCAAGGCTAATGCACGACAACGGAAGGCTAGGCAATGCACGGCAAGGCAAGGAAAGAGTAACGGAATGTAAGGAATGCAAGGGAAAGCAAGGCAAGGCAAGAGTAACGGAAGGAACGGCACGGCAAGGGGAAACAAGGCTAAGGCACGACAACGCAAGGCTAGGCAAAGCACGGCAAGGCAAGGAAAGGGTAACGCAAGGCAAGGCACGGTGAGGCAAGGCAAGGCTAATGCACGACAACGCACGGCTAGGCAAAGCAAGGCAAGGGAAGGAGAGGGTAACGCAAGGCCAGGCAGGGTCAGTCGAGGGAAGGCTAATGCACGACAACGCAAGGCTTGGCAGTGCACGGCTAGGCAAGGAAAGCGTAACAGAAGGAAAGGAAGGCAAGGCAAAGCAATGCAAGGCAAGTGAAACAAAAGGCACGGCACGGCAAGGGGAAACAAGGCTAAGGCACGACAACGCAAGCTAGGCAAAGCACGGCAAGGCAAGGAAAGGGTAACGAAAGGGAAGGCACGGTGACGAAAGGCAAGGCTAATGCACAACAACGCACGTCTAGGCAATGCACGGCAAGGCAAAGAAAGGGTAACGCAAGGGAAGTCACGGTCAGGCGAGGCAAGGCTAAGGCACGACAACGCAAGGCTAGGCAATGCATGGCAAGGCACGGAAAGAGTAACGGAATGTAAGGAATGCAAGGGAAAGCAAGGCAAGGCAAGAGTAACAGAAGGAACGGCACGGCAAGGGGAAACAAGGCTAAGGCACGACAACGCAAGCTAGGCAATGCACGGCAAGGCAAGGAAAGGGTAACGCAAGGCAAGGCACGGTCAGGAAATGCAAGGCTAATGCACGACAACGGAAGGCTAGGCCATGCACGGCAAGGCAAGGAAAGAGTAACGGAATGTAAGGAATGCAAGGGAAAGCAAGGCAAGGCAAGAGTAACGGAAGGAACGGCACGGCAAGGGGAAACAAGGATAAGGCACGACAACGCAAGCTAGGCAATACACGGCAAGGCAAGGAAAGTGTAACGCAAGGCAAGGCACGGTCAGTCGAGGCAAGGCTAATGCACGACAACGCAAGGCTTGGCAGTGCACGGCTAGGGAAGGAAAGCGTAACAGAAGGAAAGGAAGGCAAGGCAAAGCAATGCAAGGCAAGTGAAACAAAAGGCACGGCACGGCAAGGGGAAAAAAGGGTAAGGCACGACAACGCAACTTAGGCAATGCACGGCAAGGCAAGGAAAGGGTAACGTAAGGGAAGGCACGGTGAGGCAAGGCAAGGCTAATGCACAACAACGCACGGCTAGGCAATGGACGGCAAGGCAAGGAAAGGGTAACGCAAGGGAAGTCACGGTCAGGCGAGGCATGGCTACGGCACGACAACGCAAGGCTAGGCAATGCACGGATGGTAAGCAAAGAGTAACGGAAGGCAAGGAAGGCAAGGGAATGCAAGGCAAGTGAACAGTAAGGGAAGGAACGGCAGGGCAAGGGGAAACAAGGCTAAGGCACGACAACGCAAGCTGGGCAAAGCACGGCAAGGCAAGGAAAGGGTAACGCAAGGCAAGGCACGGTCAGGCAAGGCAAGGCTAATGCACGACAACGCAAGGCTAGGCAGTGCACGGCTAGGCAAGGAACGAGTAACGGAAGGAATGGAAGGCAAGGCAAAGCAAGGCAAGGCAAGTGTAACAAAAGGCACGGCACGGCAAGGGGAAACAAGGCTAAGGCACGACAACGCAAGCTAGGCAATGCACGGCAAGGCAAGGAAAGGGTAACGCAAGGCAAGGCAGGGTCAGGCGAGACAAGGCTAAGGCACGACAACGCAAGGCTAGGCAATGCACGGCAAGGCAAGGAAAGGGTAACGCAAGGCAAGGCACGGTGAGGAAAGGCAAGGCTAATGCACAACAACGCACGTCTAGGCAATGCACGGCAAGGCAAGGAAAGAGTAACGGAATGTAAGGAATGCAAGGGAAAGCAAGGCAAGGCAAGAGTAACGGAAGGAACGGCACGGCAAGGAGAAACAAGGCTAAGGCACGACAACGCAAGGCTAGGGAAAGCACGGCAAGGCAAGGAAAGGGTAACGCAAGGCAAGGCACGGTGAGGCAAGGCAAGGCTAATGCACGACAACGCACGGCTAGGCAAAGCACGGCAAGGCAAGGAAAGAGTAACGGAATGTAAGGAATGCAAGGGAAAGCAAGGCAAGGCAAGAGTAACGGAAGGAACGGCACGGCAAGGAGAAACAAGGCTAAGGCACGACAACGCAAGGCTAGGCAAAGCACGGCAAGGCAAGGAAAGGGTAACGCAAGGCAAGGCACGGTGAGGCAAGGCAAGGCTAATGCACGACAACGCACGGCTAGGCAAAGCAAGGCAAGGGAAGGAGAGGGTAACGCAAGGGAAGGCACGGTCAAGCGAGGCAAGGCTAAGGCACGACAACGGAAGGCTAGGCAATGCACGGAAGGTAAGCAAAGAGTAACGGAAGGCAAGGAAGGCAAGGGAAAGCAAGGCAAGTTAAGAGTAAGGGAAGGAACGGCACGGCAAGGGGAAACAAGGCTAAGGCAAGAAAACGCAAGCTAGGCAAAGCAAGGCAAGGAAAGGAAAGGGTAACGCAAGGCAAGGCACGGTCAGGCAAGGCAAGGCTAATGCACGACAACGCAAGGCTAGGCAGTGCACGGCTAGGCAAGGAACGAGTAACGGAAGGAATGAAAGGCAAGGCAAAGCAAGGCAAGGCAAGTGAACCAAAAGGCACGGCACGGCAAGGGGAAACAAGGCTAAGGCACGACAACGCAAGCTAGGCAATGCACGGCAAGGCAAGGAAAGGGTAACGCAAGGCAAGGCAGGCTCAGTCGAGGCAAGGCTAATGCACAACAACGCAAGGCTTGGCAGTGCACGGCTAGGCAAGGAACGAGTAACAGAAGGAAAGGAACGCAAGGCAAAGCAATGCAAGGCAAGTGAAAAAAAAGGCACGGCACGGCAAGGGGAAACAAGGGTAAGGCACGACAACGCAAGCTAGGCAATGCACGGCAAGGCAAGGAAAGGGTAACGCAAGGCAAGGCACGGTGAGGCAAGGCAAGGCTAGTGCACAACAACGCACGGCTAGGCAATGCACGGCAAGGCAAGGAAAGGGTAACGCAAGTGAAGTCACGGTCAGGCGAGGCAAGGCTAAGGCACGACAACGCAAGGCTAGACAATGCAGGTAAGGCAAGCAACGAGTAACGGAACGGAAGGAAGGCAAGGGAAAGCAAGGCAAGGCAAGGTTAACGGAAGGAACGGCTCGGCAAGGGGAAACAAGGCTAAGGCACGGCTACGCACGGCTAGGCAATGCACGGCCAGGCAAGGAAAGGGTAACGAAAGGCAAGGCACGGTGAGGCAAGTCAAGGCTAAGGCACGAAAACGCAAGGCTAGGCCGTGCACGGAAGGCAAGCAAAGAGTAACGGAAGGCAAGGAAGGCAAGGGAAAGCAAGGCAAGTTAAGGGTAAGGGAAGGAACGGCACGGCAAGGGGAAACAGGGCTAAGGCATGACAACGCAAGCTAGGCTATGCACGGCAAGGCAAGGAAAGGGTAACGCAAGGCAAGGCACGGTCAGGCAAGGCAAGGCTAATGCACGACAACGCAAGGCTAGGCAATGCACGGCAAGGCAAGGAAAGGGTAACGCAAGGCAAGGCTCTGTCAGGCGAGGCAAGGCTAAGGCACGACAACGCAAGGCTAGGCAATGCACGGAAGGTAAGCAAAGAGTATCGGAAGGCAAGGAAGGCAAGGGAAAGCAAGGCAAGTTAAGGGTAAGGTAAGGAACGGCACTGCAAGGGGAAACAAGGCTAAGGCACGACAACGCAAGCTAGGCAATGCACGGCAAGGCAAGGAAAGAGTAACGCAAGGCAAGGCACGGTCAGGAAATGCAAGGCTAATGCACGACAACGGAAGGCTAGGCAATGCACGGCAAGGCAAGGAAAGAGTAACGGAATGTAAGGAATGCAAGGGAAAGCAAGGCAAGGCAAGAGTAACGGAAGGAACGGCACGGCAAGGGGAAACAAGGCTAAGGCACGACAACGCAAGGCTAGGCAAAGCACGGCAAGGCAAGGAAAGGGTAACGCAAGGCAAGGCACGGTGAGGCAAGGCAAGGCTAATGCACGACAACGCACGGCTAGGCAAAGCAAGGCAAGGGAAGGAGAGGGTAACGCAAGGCCAGGCAGGGTCAGTCGAGGGAAGGCTAATGCACGACAACGCAAGGCTTGGCAGTGCACGGCTAGGCAAGGAAAGCGTAACAGAAGGAAAGGAAGGCAAGGCAAAGCAATGCAAGGCAAGTGAAACAAAAGGCACGGCACGGCAAGGGGAAACAAGGCTAAGGCACGACAACGCAAGCTAGGCAATGCACGGCAAGGCAAGGAAAGGGTAACGCAAGGCAAAGCACGGTCAGTCAAGGCAAGGCTAATGCACGACATCGCAAGGCTTGGCAGTGCACGGCTAGGCAAGGAAAGCGTAACAGAAGGAAAGGAAGGAAAGGCAAAGCAATGCAAGGCAAGTGAAACAAAAGGCACGGCACGGCAAGGGGAAAAAAGGGTAAGGCACGACAACGCAAGCTAGGCAAAGCACGGCAAGGCAAGGAAAGGGTAACGCAAGGCAAGGCACGGTGAGGCATGGCAAGGCTAATGCACGAAAACGCACGGCTAGGCAAAGCAAGGCAAGGGAAGGAGAGGGTAACGCAAGGCCAGGCACGGTCAGTTGAGGGAAGGCTAATGCACGACAACGCAAGGCTTAGCAGTGCACGGCTAGGCAAGGAAAGCGTAACATAAGGAAAGGAAGGCAAGGCAAAGCAATGAAAGGCAAGTGAAACAAAAGGCACGGCACGGCAAGGGGAAACAAGGTTAAGGCACGACAACGCAAGCTAGGCAATGCACGGCAAGGCAAGGAAAGTGTAACGCAAGGCAAGGCAGGGTCAGGCAAGACAAGGCTAAGGCACGACAACGCAAGGCTAGGCAATGCACGGCAAGGCAAGGAAAGGGTAACGCAAGGGAAGGCACGGTGAGGAAAGGCAAGGCTAATGCACAACAACGCACGTCTAGGCAATGCACGGCAAGGCAAAGAAAGGGTAACGCAAGGGAAGTCACGGTCAGGCGAGGAAAGGCTAAGGCACGACAACGCAAGGCTAGGCAATGCATGGCAAGGCAAGGAAAGAGTAACGGAATGTAAGGAATGCAAGGGAAAGCAAGGCAAGGCAAGAGTAACAGAAGGAACGGCACGGCAAGGGGAAACAAGGCTAAGGCACGACAACGCAAGCTAGGCAATGCACGGCAAGGCAAGGAAAGGGTAACGCAAGGCAAGGCACGGTCAGGAAATGCAAGGCTAATGTACGACAACGGAAGGCTAGGCCATGCACGGCAAGGCAAGGAAAGAGTAACGGAATGTAAGGAATGCAAGGGAAAGCAAGGCAAGGCAAGAGTAACGGAAGGAACGGCACGGCAAGGGGAAACAAGGATAAGGCACGACAACGCAAGCTAGGCAATACACGGCAAGGCAAGGAAAGTGTAACGCAAGGCAAGGCACGGTCAGTCGAGGCAAGGCTAATGCACGACAACGCAAGGCTTGGCAGTGCACGGCTAGGGAAGGAAAGCGTAACAGAAGGAAAGGAAGGCAAGGCAAAGCAATGCAAGGCAAGTGAAACAAAAGGCACGGCACGGCAAGGGGAAAAAAGTGTAAGGCACGACAACGCAAGCTACGCAATGCACGGCAAGGCAAGGAAAGGGTAACGTAAGGGAAGGCACGGTGAGGCAAGGCAAGGCTAATGCACAACAACGCACGGCTAAGCAATGGACGGCAAGGCAAGGAAAGGGTAATGCAAGGGAAGTCACGGTCAGGCGAGGCATGGCTACGGCACGACAACGCAAGGCTAGGCAATGCACGGATGGTAAGCAAAGAGTAACGGAAGGCAAGGAAGGCAAGGGAATGCAAGGCAAGTGAACAGTAAGGGAAGGAACGGCAGGGCAAGGGGAAACAAGGCTAAGGCACGACAACGCAAGCTGGGCAAAGCACGGCAAGGCAAGGAAAGGGTAACGCAAGGCAAGGCACGGTCAGGCAAGGCAAGGCTAATGCACGACAACGCAAGGCTAGGCAGTGCACGGCTAGGCAAGGAACGAGTAACGGAAGGAATGGAAGGCAAGGCAAAGCAAGGCAAGGCAAGTGTAACAAAAGGCACGGCACGGCAAGGGGAAACAAGGCTAAGGCACGACAACGCAAGCTAGGCAATGCACGGCAAGGCAAGGAAAGGGTAACGCAAGGCAAGGCAGGGTCAGGCGAGACAAGGCTAAGGCACGACAACGCAAGGCTAGGCAATGCACGGCAAGGCAAGGAAAGGGTAACGCAAGGCAAGGCACGGTGAGGAAAGGCAAGGCTAATGCACAACAACGCACGTCTAGGCAATGCACGGCAAGGCAAGGAAAGAGTAACGGAATGTAAGGAATGCAAGGGAAAGCAAGGCAAGGCAAGAGTAACGGAAGGAACGGCACGGCAAGGGGAAACAAGGCTAAGGCACGACAACGCAAGGCTAGGCAAAGCACGGCAAGGCAAGGAAAGGGTAACGCAAGGCAAGGCACGGTGAGGCAAGGCAAGGCTAATGCACGACAACGCACGGCTAGGCAAAGCAAGGCAAGGGAAGGAGAGGGTAACGCAAGGCAAGGCACGGTCAAGCGAGGCAAGGCTAAGGCACGACAACGGAAGGCTAGGCAATGCACGGAATGTAAGCAAAGAGCAACGGAAGGCAAGGAAGGCAAGGGAAAGCAAGGCAAGTTAAGAGTAAGGGAAGGAACGGCACGGCAAGGGGAAACAAGGCTAAGGCACGAAAACGCAAGCTAGGCAAAGCAAGGCAAGGAAAGGAAAGGGTAACGCAAGGCAAGGCACGGTCAGGCAAGGCAAGGCTAATGCACGACAACGCAAGGCTAGGCAGTGCACGGCTAGGCAAGGAACGAGTAACGGAAGGAATGAAAGGCAAGGCAAAGCAAGGCAAGGCAAGTGAACCAAAAGGCACGGCACGGCAAGGGGAAACAAGGCTAAGGCACGACAACGCAAGCTAGGCAATGCACGGCAAGGCAAGGAAAGGGTAACGCAAGGCAAGGCAGGGTCAGTCGAGGCAAGGCTAATGCACGACAACGCAAGGCTTGGCAGTGCACGGCTAGGCAAGGAACGAGTAACAGAAGGAAAGGAACGCAAGGCAAAGCAATGCAAGGCAAGTGAAACAAAAGGCACGGCACGGCAAGGGGAAACAGGGCTAAGGCATGACAACGCAAGCTAGGCAATGCACGGCAAGGCAAGGAAAGGGCAACGCAAGGCAAGGCACGGTGAGGCAAGGCAAGGCTAATGCACAACAACGCACGGTTAGGCAATACACGGCATGGCAAGGAAAGGGTAACGCAAGTGAAGTCACGGTCAGGCGAGGCAAGGCTAAGGCACGACAACGCAAGGCTAGGCAGTGCAGGTAAGGCAAGCAA
This sequence comes from Macrotis lagotis, assembly GCF_037893015.1. Lineage (NCBI taxonomy): Eukaryota > Metazoa > Chordata > Mammalia > Peramelemorphia > Peramelidae > Macrotis > Macrotis lagotis. Next base: position 668,691 of record NW_027421923.1, read on the forward strand.
GGAGTAACGGAACGGAAGGAAGGCAAGGGAAAGCAAGGCAAGGCAAGGTTAACGGAAGGAACGACTCGGCAAGGGGAAACAAGGCTAAGGCACGGCTACGCACGGCTAGGCAATGCATGGCCAGGCAAGGAAAGGGTAACGCAAGGCAAGGCACGGTGAGGCAAGTCAAGGCTAAGGCACGAAAACGCAAGGCTAGGCCGTGCACGGAAGGCAAGCAAAGAGTAACGGAAAGCAAGGAAGGCAAGGGAAAGCAAGGCAAGTTAAGGGTAAGGGAAGGAACGGCACGGCAAGGGGAAACAGGGCTAAGGCATGACAACGCAAGCTAGGCAATGCACGGCAAGGCAAGGAAAGGGCAACGCAAGGCAAGGCACGGTCAGGCGAGGCATGGCTACGGCACGACAACGCAAGTCTAGGCAATGCACGGATGGTAAGCAAAGAGTAACGGAAGGCAAGGAAGGCAAGGGAATGCAAGGCAAGTGAAGAGTAAGGGAAGGAACGGCAGGGCAAGGGGAAACAAGGCTAAGGCACGACAACGCAAGCTGGGCAAAGCACGGCAAGGCAAGGAAAGGGTAACGCAAGGCAAGGCACGGTCAGGCAAGGCAAGGCTAATGCACGACAACGCAAGGCTAGGCAGTGCACGGCTAGGCAAGGAACGAGTAACGGAAGGAATGGAAGGCAAGGCAAAGCAAGGCAAGGCAAGTGTAACAAAAGGCACGGCACGGCAAGGGGAAACAAGGCTAAGGCACGACAACGCAAGCTAGGCAATGCACGGCAAGGCAAGGAAAGGGCAACGCAAGGCAAGGCAGGGTCAGGCGAGACAAGGCTAAGGCACGACAACGCAAGGCTAGGCAATGCACGGCAAGGCAAGGAAAGGGTAACGCAAGGCAAGGCACGGTGAGGAAAGGCAAGGCTAATGCACAACAACGCACGTCTAGGCAATGCACGGCAAGGCAAGGAAAGAGTAACGGAATGTAAGGAATGCAAGGGAAAGCAAGGCAAGGCAAGAGTAACGGAAGGAACGGCACGGCAAGGGGAAACAAGGCTAAGGCACGACAACGCAAGGCTAGGCAAAGCACGGCAAGGCAAGGAAAGGGTAACGCAAGGCAAGGCACGGTGAGGCAAGGCAAGGCTAATGCACGACAACGCACGGCTAGGCAAAGCAAGGCAAGGGAAGGAGAGGGTAACGCAAGGCCAGGCAGGGTCAGTCGAGGGAAGGCTAATGCACGACAACGCAAGGCTTGGCAGTGCACGGCTAGGCAAGGAAAGCGTAACAGAAGGAAAGGAAGGCAAGGCAAAGCAATGCAAGGCAAGTGAAACAAAAGGCAGGGCACGGCAAGGGGAAACAAGGCTAAGGCACGACAACGCAAGCTAGGCAATGCACGGCAAGGCAAGGAAAGGGTAACGCAAGGCAAAGCACGGTCATTCAAGGCAAGGCTAATGCACGACATCGCAAGGCTTGGCAGTGCACGGCTAGGCAAGGAAAGCGTAACAGAAGGAAAGGAAGGAAAGGCAAAGCAATGCAAGGCAAGTGAAACAAAAGGCACGGCACGGCAAGGGGAAAAAAGGGTAAGGCACGACAACGCAAGCTAGGCAAAGCACGGCAAGGCAAGGAAAGGGTAACGGAAGGCAAGGCACGGTGAGGCATGGCAAGGCTAATGCACGACAACGCACGGCTAGGAAAAGCAAGGCAAGGGAAGGAGAGGGTAACGCAAGGCCAGGCACGGTCAGACGAGGGAAGGCTAATGCACGACAACGCAAGGCTTAGCAGTGCACGGCTAGGCAAGGAAAGCGTAACATAAGGAAAGGAAGGCAAGGCAAAGCAATGCAAGGCAAGTGAAACAAAAGGCACGGCACGGCAAGGGGAAACAAGGTTAAGGCACGACAACGCAAGCTAGGCAATGCACGGCAAGGCAAGGAAAGGGTAACGCAAGACAAGGCAGGGTCAGGCAAGACAAGGCTAAGGCACGACAACGCAAGGCTAGGCAATGCACGGCAAGGCAAGGAAAGGGTAACGCAAGGGAAGGCACGGTGAGGAAAGGCAAGGCTAATGCACAACAACGCACGTCTAGGCAATGCACGGCAAGGCAAAGAAAGGGTAACGCAAGGGAAGTCACGGTCAGGCGAGGCAAGGCTAAGGCACGACAACGCAAGGCTAGGCAATGCATGGCAAGGCAAGGAAAGAGTAACGGAATGTAAGGAATGGAAGGGAAAGCAAGGCAAGGCAAGAGTAACAGAAAGAACGGCACGGCAAGGGGAAACAAGGCTAAGGCACGACAACGCAAGCTAGGCAATGCACGGCAAGGCAAGGAAAGGGTAACGCAAGGCAAGGCACGGTCAGGAAATGCAAGGCTAATGCACGACAACGGAAGGCTAGGCCATGCACGGCAAGGCAAGGAAAGAGTAACGGAATGTAAGGAATGCAAGGGAAAGCAAGGCAAGGCAAGAGTAACGGAAGGAACGGCACGGCAAGGGGAAACAAGGCTAAGGCACGACAACGCAAGGCTAGGCAAAGCACGGCAAGGCAAGGAAAGGGTAACGCAAGGCAAGGCACGGTGCGGCATGGCAAGGCTAATGCACGACAACGCACGGGTAGGCAAAGCAAGGCAAGGGAAGGAGAGGGTAAGGCAAGGCCAGGCACGGTCAGTCGAGGGAAGGCTAATGCACGACAACGCAAGGCTTAGCAGTGCACGGCTAGGCAAGGAAAGCGTAACAGAAGGAAAGGAAGGCAAGGCAAAGCAATGCAAGGCAAGTGAAACAAAAGGCACGGCACGGCAAGGGGAAACAAGGCTAAGGCACGACAACGCAAGCTAGGCAATGCACGGCAAAGCAAGGAAAGTGTAACGCAAGGCAAGGCACGGTCAGTCGAGGCAAGGCTAATGCACGACAACGCAAGGCTTGGCAGTGCACGGCTAGGGAAGGAAAGCGTAACAGAAGGAAAGGAAGGCAAGGCAAAGCAATGCAAGGCAAGTGAAACAAAAGGCACGGCACGGTAAGGGGAAAAAAGGGTAAGGCACGACAACGCAAGCTAGGCAATGCACGGCAAGGCAAGGAAAGGGTAACGCAAGGCAAGGCACGGTCAGACAAGGCAAGGCTAATGCACGACAACGCCAGGCTAGGCAATGCACGGTAAGGCAAGGAAAGAGTAACGGAAGGCAAGGAATGCAAGGGAAACAAGGCAAGGCAAGAGTAACGGAAGGAACGGCACGGCAAGGGGAAGCAAGGCTAAGGCACGACAACGCATGGCTAGGCAATGCACGGCAAGGTAAGGAAAGGGTAACGCAAAGCAAGGCACGGTCAGTCGAGGCAAGGCTAATGCACGACAACGCAAGGCTAGGTAGTGCACGGCTAGGCAAGGAAAGAGTAACAGAAGGAAAGGAAGGCAAGGTAAAGCAAGGCAAGGCAAGTGTAACAAAAGGCACGGCACGGCAAGGGGAAACAAGGGTAAGGCACGACAACGCAAGATAGGCAATGCACGGCAAGGCAAGGAAAGGGCAACGCAAGGCAAGGCACGGTGAGGCAAGGTAAGGCTAATGCACAACAACGCACGTCTAGGCAATGTACGGCAAGGCAAGGAAAGGGTAACGCAACGAAAGGCTCTGTCAGGCGAGGCAAGGCTAAGGCACGACAACGCAAGGCTAGGCAATGCACGGAAGGTAAGCAAAGAGTAACGGAAGGCAAGGAAGGCAAGGGAAAGCAAGGCAAGTTAAGGGTAAGGTAAGGAACGGCACGGCAAGAGGAAACAAGGCTAAGGCACGACAACGCAAGCAAGGCAATGCCCGGCAAGGCAAGGAAAGGGTAACGCAAGGCAAGGCACGGTCAGGAAATGCAAGGCTAATGCACGACAACGGAAGGCTAGGCAATGCACGGCAAGGCAAGGAAAGAGTAACGGAATGTAAGGAATACAAGGGAAAGCAAGGCAAGGCAAGAGTAACGGAAGGAAAGGCACGGCAAGGGGAAACAAGGCTAAGGCACGGCAACGCAAGGCTAGGCAAAGCACGGCAAGGCAAGGAAAGGGTAACGCTAGGCAAGGCACGGTGAGGCAAGGCAAGGCTAATGCACGACAACGCACGGCTAGGCACAGCAAGGCAAGGGAAGGACAGGGTAACGCAAGGCCAGGCACGGTCAGTCGAGAGAAGGCTAATGCACGACAACGCAAGGCTTGGCAGTGCACGGCTAGGCAAGGAAAGCGTAACAGAAGGAAAGGAAGGCAAGGCAAAGCAATGCAAGGCAAGTGAAACAAATGGCACGGCACGGCAAGGGGAAACAAGGCTAAGGCACGACAACGCAAGCTAGGCAATGCACGACAAGGCAAGGAGAGGGTAACGCAAGGCAAGGCACGGTCAGTCGAGGCAAGGCTAATGCACGACAACGCAAGGCTAGGCAGTGCACGGCTAGGGAAGGAAAGAGTAACGGAAGGTTAGGAAGGCAAGGCAAAGCAAGGCAAGGGAAGTGTAACAAACGGCACGGCACGGCAAGGGGAAACAAGGTAAGGCACGACAACGCAAGCTAGGCAATGCACGGCAAGGCAAGGACAGGGTAACGTAAGGCAAGGCACGGTGAGGCAAGGCAAGGCTAATGCACAACAATGCACGGCTAGGCAATGGACGGCAAGGCAAGGAAAGGGTAACGCAAGGGAAGTCACGGTCAGGCGAGGCAAGGCTACGGCACGACAACGCAAGGCTAGGCAATGCACGGATGGTAAGCAAAGAGTAACGAAAGGCAAGGAAGGCAAGGGAAAGCAAGGCAAGTCAAGAGTAAGGGAAGGAACGGCACGGCAAGGTGAAACAAGGCTAAGGCACGACAACGCAAGCTGGGCAAAGCACGGTAAGGCAAGGAAAGGGTAACGGAAGGCAAGGCACGGTCAGGCAAGGCAAGGCTAATGCACGACAACGCAAGGCTAGGCAGTGCACGGCTAGGCAAGGAACGAGTAACGGAAGGAATGGAAGGCAAGGCAAAGCAAGGCAAGGCAAGTGTAACAAAAGGCACGGCACGGCAAGGGGAAACAAGGCTAAGGCACGACAACGCAAGCTAGGCAATGCACGGCAAGGCAAGGAAAGGGTAACGCAAGGCAAGGCAGGGTCAGGCGAGACTAGGCTAAGGCACGACAACGCAAGGCTAGGCAATGCACGGCAAGGCAAGGAAAGGGTAACGCAAGGGAAGGCACGGTGACGAAAGGCAAGGCTAATGCACAACAACGCACGTCTAGGCAATGCACGGCAAGGCAAGGAAAGGGTAACGCAAGGGAAGTCACGGTCAGGCGAGGCAAGGCTAAGTCACGACAACGCAAGGCTAGGCAATGCACGGAAGGTAAGCAAAGAGCAACGGAAGGCAAGGAAGGCAAGGGAAAGCAAGGCAAGTTAAGGGTAAGGGAAGGAACGGCACGGCAAGGGGAAACAAGGCTAAGGCACGACAACGCAAGCTAGGCAATGCACGGCAAGGCAAGGAAAGGGTAACGCAAGGCAAGGCACGGTCAGGAAATGCAAGGCTAATGTACGACAACGGAAGGCTAGGCAATGCACGGCAAGGCAAGGAAAGAGTAACGGAATGTAAGGAATGCAAGGGAAAGCAAGGCAAGGCATGAGTAACGGAAGGAACGGTACGGCAAGGGGAAACAAGGCTAAGGCACGACAACGCAAGCTAGGCAATGTACGGCAAGGCAAGGAAAGGGTAACGCAAGGCAAGGCAGGGTCAGGCGAGGCAAGGCTAATGCACGACAACGCAAGGCTTGGCAGTGCACGGCTAGGCAAGGAACGAGTAACAGAAGGAAAGGAACGCAAGGCAAAGCAATGCAAGGCAAGTGAAACAAAAGGCACGGCTCGGCAAGGGGAAACAAGGGTAAGGCACGACAACGCAAGCTAGGCAATGCACGGCAAGGCAAGGAAAGGGTAACGCAAGGCAAGGCACGGTGAGGCAAGGCAAGGCTAATGCACAACAACGCACGGCTAGGCGATGCACGGCAAGGCAAGGAAAGGGTAACGCAAGTGAAGTCACGGTCAGGCGAGGCAAGGCTAAGGCAAGACAACGCAAGGCTAGGCAATGCAGGTAAGGCAAGCAAGGAGTAACGGAAGGGAAGGAAGGCAAGGGAAAGCATGGCAAGGCAAGGTTAACGGAAGGAACGGCTCGGCAAGGGGAAACAAGGCTAAGGCACGTCTACGCACGGCTAGGCAATGCACGGCCAGGCAAGGAAAGGGTAACGCAAGGCAAGGCACGGTGAGGCAAGTCAAGGCTAAGGTACGAAAACGCAAGGCTAGGCCGTGCACGGAAGGCAAGCAAAGAGTAACGAAAAGCAAGGAAGGCAAGGGAAAGCAAGGCAAGTTAAGGGTAAGGGAAGGAACGGCACGGCAAGGGGAAACAGGGCTAAGGCATGACAACGCAACCCAGGCAATGCACGGCAAGGCAAGGAAAGGGCAACGCAAGGCAAGGCACGGTCAGGCAAGGCAAGGCTAATGCACGACAACGCAAGGCTAGGCAATGCACGGCAAGGCAAGGAAAGAGTAACGGAAGGCAAGGAATGCAAGGGAAACCAAGGCAAGGCAAGAGTAACGGAAGGAACGGCACGGCAAGGGGAAGCAAGGCTAAGGCACGACAACGCAAGGCTAGGCAATGCACGGCAAGGCAAGGAAAGGGTAACGCAACGAAAGGCTCTGTCAGGCGAGGCAAGGCTAAGGCACGACAACGCAAGGCTAGGCAATGCACGGAAGGTAAGCACAGAGTAACGGAAGGCAAGGAAGGCAAGGGAAAGCAAGGCAAGTTAAGGGTAAGGTAAGGAACGGCACGGCAAGAGGAAACAAGGCTAAGGCACGACAACGCAAGCAAGGCAATGCACGGCAAGGCAAGGAAAGGGTAACGCAAGGCAAGGCACGGTCAGGAAATGCAAGGCTAATGCACGACAACGGAAGGCTAGGCAATGCACGGCAAGGCAAGGAAAGAGTAACGGAATGTAAGGAATACAAGGGAAAGCAAGGCAAGGCAAGAGTAACGGAAGGAAAGGCACGGCAAGGGGAAACAAGGCTAAGGCACGGCAACGCAAGGCTAGGCAAAGGACGGCAAGGCAAGGAAAGGGTAACGCAAGGCAAGGCACGGTGAGGCAAGGCAAGGCTAATGCACGACAACGCACGGCTAGGCAAAGCAAGGCAAGGGAAGGACAGGGTAACGCAAGGCCAGGCACGGTCAGTCGAGAGAAGGCTAATGCACGACAACGCAAGGCTTGGCAGTGCACGGCTAGGCAAGGAAAGCGTAACAGAAGGAAAGGAAGGCAAGGCAAAGCAATGCAAGGCAAGTGAAACAAAAGGCACGGCACGGCAAGGGGAAAAAAGGGTAAGGCACGACAACGCAAGCTAGGCAATGCACGGTAAGGCAAGGAAAGAGTAACGGAAGGCAAGGAATGCAAGGGAAACAAGGCAAGGCAAGAGTAACAGAAGGAACGGCACGGCAAGGGGAAGCAAGGCTAAGGCACGACAACGCAAGGCTAGGCAATGCACGGCAAGGCAAGGAAAGGGTAACGCAAGGCAAGGCACGGTGAGGCAAGGCAAGGCTAAGGCACGAAAACGCAAGGCTAGGCAATGTACGGAAGGCAAGCAAAGAGTAACGGAAGGCAAGGCAGGCAAGGGAAAGCAATGCAAGGCAAGGGTAAGGGAAGGAACGGCACGGCAAGGGGAAACAAGTCTAAGGCACGACAACGCAAGCTAGGCAATGCACGGAAAGGCAAGGAAAGGGTAACGCAAGGCAAGGCAGGGTCAGGCGAGACAAGGCTAAGGCACGACAACGCAAGGCTAGGCAATGCGCGGCAAGGCAAGGAAAGGGTAACGCAAGGGAAGGCACGTTGAGGAAAGGCAAGGCTAATGCACAACAACGCACGTCTAGGCAATGCACGGCAAGGCAAGGAAAGTGTAACACAAGGGAAGTCACGGTCAGGCGAGGCAAGGCTAAGGCACGACAACGCAAGGCTAGGCAATGCACGGCAAGGCAAGGAAAGAGTAACGGAATGTAAATAATGCAAGGGAAAGCAAGGCAAGGCAAGAGTAACAGAAGGAACGGCACGGCAAGGGGAAACAAGGCTAAGGCACGACAACGCAAGCTAGGCAATGCACGGCAAGGCAAGGAAAGGGTAATGCAAGGCAAGGCACGGTCAGGAAATGCAAGGCTAATGCACGACAACGGAAGGCTAGGCAATGCACGGCAAGGCAAGGAAAGAGTAACGGAATGTAAGGAATGCAAGAGAAAGCAAGGCAAGGCAAGAGTAACGGAAGGAACGGCACGGCAAGGGGAAACAAGGCTAAGGCACGACAACGCAAGGCTAGGCAAAGCACGGCAAGGCAAGGAAAGGGTAACGCAAGGCAAGGCACGGTGAGGCATGGCAAGGCTAATGCACGACAACGCACGGCTAGGCAAAGCAATGCAAGGGAAGGAGAGGGTAACGCAAGGCCAGGCACGGTCACTCGAGGGAAGGCTAATGCACGACAACGCAAGGCTTAGCAGTGCACGGCTAGGCAAGGAAAGCGTAACAGAAGGAAAGGAAGGCAAGGCAAAGCAATGCAAGGCAAGTGAAACAAAAGGCAAGGAACGGCAAGGGGAAACAAGGCTAAGGCACGACAACGCAAGCTAGGCAATGCACGGCAAGGCAAGGAAAGGGTAACGCAAGGCAAGGCAGGGTCAGGCGAGACAAGGCTAAGGCACGACAACGCAAGGCTAGGCAATGCACGGCAAGACAAGGAAAGGGTAACGCAAGGGAAGGCACGGTGAGGAAAGGCAAGGCTAATGCACAACAACGCACGTCTAGGCAATGCACGGCAAGGCAAGGAAAGGGTAACGCAAGGGAAGTCACGGTCAGGCGAGGCAAGGCTAAGGCACGACAACGCAAGGCTAGGCAATGCACGGCAAGGCAAGGAAAGAGTAACGGAATGTAAGGAATGCAAGGGAAAGCAAGGCAAGGCAAGAGTAACAGAAGGAACGGCACGGCAAGGGGAAACAAGGCTAAGGCACGACAACGCAAGCTAGGCAATGCACGGCAAGGCAAGGAAAGGGTAACGCAAGGCAAGGCACGGTCAGGAAATGCAAGGCTAATGCACGACAACGGAAGGCTAGGCAATGCACGGCAAGGCAAGGAAAGAGTAACGGAATGTAAGGAATGCAAGTGAAAGCAAGGCAAGGCAAGAGTAACGGAAGGAACGCCACGGCAAGGGGAAACAAGGCTAAGGCACGACAACGCAAGGCTTAGCAGTGCACGGCTAGGCAACGAAAGCGTAACAGAAGGAAAGGAAGGCAAGGCAAAGCAATGCAAGGCAAGTGAAACAAAAGGCACGGCACGGTAAGGGGATAAAAGGGTATGGCACGACAACGCAAGCTAGGCAATGCACGGCAAGGCAAGGAAAGGGTAACGCAAGGCAAGGCAGGGTCAGGCGAGACAAGGCTAAGGCACGACAACGCAAGGCTAGGCAATGCACGGCAAGGCAAGTTAAGGGTAACGCAAGGGAAGGCACGGTGAGGAAAGGCAAGGCTAATGCACAACAACGCACGTCTAGGCAATGCACGGCAAGGCAAGGAAAGGGTAACGCAAGGGAAGTCACGGTCAGGCGAGGCAAGGCTAAGGCACGACAACGCAAGGCTAGGCAATGCATGGCAAGGCAAGGAAAGAGTAACGGAATGTAAGGAATGCAAGGGAAAGCAAGGCAAGGCAAGAGTAACAGAAGGAACGGCACGGCAAGGGGAAACAAGGCTAAGGTACGACAACGCAAGCTAGGCAATGCACGGAAAGGCAAGGAAAGGGTAACGCAAGGCAAGGCACGGTCAGGAAATGCAAGGCTAATGCACGACAACGGAAGGCTAGGCAATGCACGGCAAGGCAAGGAAAGAGTAACGGAATGTAAGGAATGCAAGGGAAAGCAAGGCAAGGCAAGAGTAACGGAAGGAACGGCACGGCAAGGGGAAACAAGGCTAAGGCACGACAACGCAAGGCTAGGCAAAGCACGGCAAGGCAAGGAAAGGGTAACTCAAGGCAAGGCACGGTGAGGCATGGCAAGGCTAATGCACGACAACGCACGGCTAGGCAAAGCAAGGCAAGGGAAGGAGAGGGTAACGCAAGGCCAGGCACGGTCAGTCGAGGGAAGGCTAATGCACGACAACGCAAGGCTTGGCAGTGCACGGCTAGGCAAGGAAAGCGTAACAGAAGGAAAGGAAGGCAAGGCAAAGCAATGCAAGGCAAGTGAAACAAATGGCACGGCACGGCAAGGGGAAACAAGGCTAAGGCACGACAACGCAAGCTAGGCAATGCACGACAAGGCAAGGAGAGGGTAACGCAAGGCAAGGCACGGTCAGTCGAGGCAAGGCTAATGCACGACAACGCAAGGCTAGGCAGTGCACGGCTAGGGAAGGAAAGAGTAACGGAAGGTTAGGAAGGCAAGGCAAAGCAAGGCAAGGGAAGTGTAACAAACGGCACGGCACGGCAAGGGGAAACAAGGTAAGGCACGACAACGCAAGCTAGGCAATGCACGGCAAGGCAAGGACAGGGTAACGTAAGGCAAGGCACGGTGAGGCAAGGCAAGGCTAATGCACAACAATGCACGGCTAGGCAATGGACGGCAAGGCAAGGAAAGGGTAACGCAAGGGAAGTCACGGTCAGGCGAGGCAAGGCTACGGCACGACAACGCAAGGCTAGGCAATGCACGGATGGTAAGCAAAGAGTAACGAAAGGCAAGGAAGGCAAGGGAAAGCAAGGCAAGTCAAGAGTAAGGGAAGGAACGGCACGGCAAGGTGAAACAAGGCTAAGGCACGACAACGCAAGCTGGGCAAAGCACGGTAAGGCAAGGAAAGGGTAACGGAAGGCAAGGCACGGTCAGGCAAGGCAAGGCTAATGCACGACAACGCAAGGCTAGGCAGTGCACGGCTAGGCAAGGAACGAGTAACGGAAGGAATGGAAGGCAAGGCAAAGCAAGGCAAGGCAAGTGTAACAAAAGGCACGGCACGGCAAGGGGAAACAAGGCTAAGGCACGACAACGCAAGCTAGGCAATGCACGGCAAGGCAAGGAAAGGGTAACGCAAGGCAAGGCAGGGTCAGGCGAGACTAGGCTAAGGCACGACAACGCAAGGCTAGGCAATGCACGGCAAGGCAAGGAAAGGGTAACGCAAGGGAAGGCACGGTGACGAAAGGCAAGGCTAATGCACAACAACGCACGTCTAGGCAATGCACGGCAAGGCAAGGAAAGGGTAACGCAAGGGAAGTCACGGTCAGGCGAGGCAAGGCTAAGTCACGACAACGCAAGGCTAGGCAATGCACGGAAGGTAAGCAAAGAGCAACGGAAGGCAAGGAAGGCAAGGGAAAGCAAGGCAAGTTAAGGGTAAGGGAAGGAACGGCACGGCAAGGGGAAACAAGGCTAAGGCACGACAACGCAAGCTAGGCAATGCACGGCAAGGCAAGGAAAGGGTAACGCAAGGCAAGGCACGGTCAGGAAATGCAAGGCTAATGTACGACAACGGAAGGCTAGGCAATGCACGGCAAGGCAAGGAAAGAGTAACGGAATGTAAGGAATGCAAGGGAAAGCAAGGCAAGGCATGAGTAACGGAAGGAACGGTACGGCAAGGGGAAACAAGGCTAAGGCACGACAACGCAAGCTAGGCAATGTACGGCAAGGCAAGGAAAGGGTAACGCAAGGCAAGGCAGGGTCAGGCGAGGCAAGGCTAATGCACGACAACGCAAGGCTTGGCAGTGCACGGCTAGGCAAGGAACGAGTAACAGAAGGAAAGGAACGCAAGGCAAAGCAATGCAAGGCAAGTGAAACAAAAGGCACGGCTCGGCAAGGGGAAACAAGGGTAAGGCACGACAACGCAAGCTAGGCAATGCACGGCAAGGCAAGGAAAGGGTAACGCAAGGCAAGGCACGGTGAGGCAAGGCAAGGCTAATGCACAACAACGCACGGCTAGGCGATGCACGGCAAGGCAAGGAAAGGGTAACGCAAGTGAAGTCACGGTCAGGCGAGGCAAGGCTAAGGCAAGACAACGCAAGGCTAGGCAATGCAGGTAAGGCAAGCAAGGAGTAACGGAAGGGAAGGAAGGCAAGGGAAAGCATGGCAAGGCAAGGTTAACGGAAGGAACGGCTCGGCAAGGGGAAACAAGGCTAAGGCACGTCTACGCACGGCTAGGCAATGCACGGCCAGGCAAGGAAAGGGTAACGCAAGGCAAGGCACGGTGAGGCAAGTCAAGGCTAAGGTACGAAAACGCAAGGCTAGGCCGTGCACGGAAGGCAAGCAAAGAGTAACGAAAAGCAAGGAAGGCAAGGGAAAGCAAGGCAAGTTAAGGGTAAGGGAAGGAACGGCACGGCAAGGGGAAACAGGGCTAAGGCATGACAACGCAACCCAGGCAATGCACGGCAAGGCAAGGAAAGGGCAACGCAAGGCAAGGCACGGTCAGGCAAGGCAAGGCTAATGCACGACAACGCAAGGCTAGGCAATGCACGGCAAGGCAAGGAAAGAGTAACGGAAGGCAAGGAATGCAAGGGAAACCAAGGCAAGGCAAGAGTAACGGAAGGAACGGCACGGCAAGGGGAAGCAAGGCTAAGGCACGACAACGCAAGGCTAGGCAATGCACGGCAAGGCAAGGAAAGGGTAACGCAACGAAAGGCTCTGTCAGGCGAGGCAAGGCTAAGGCACGACAACGCAAGGCTAGGCAATGCACGGAAGGTAAGCACAGAGTAACGGAAGGCAAGGAAGGCAAGGGAAAGCAAGGCAAGTTAAGGGTAAGGTAAGGAACGGCACGGCAAGAGGAAACAAGGCTAAGGCACGACAACGCAAGCAAGGCAATGCACGGCAAGGCAAGGAAAGGGTAACGCAAGGCAAGGCACGGTCAGGAAATGCAAGGCTAATGCACGACAACGGAAGGCTAGGCAATGCACGGCAAGGCAAGGAAAGAGTAACGGAATGTAAGGAATACAAGGGAAAGCAAGGCAAGGCAAGAGTAACGGAAGGAAAGGCACGGCAAGGGGAAACAAGGCTAAGGCACGGCAACGCAAGGCTAGGCAAAGGACGGCAAGGCAAGGAAAGGGTAACGCAAGGCAAGGCACGGTGAGGCATGGCAAGGCTAATGCACGACAACGCACGGCTAGGCAAAGCAAGGCAAGGGAAGGACAGGGTAACGCAAGGCCAGGCACGGTCAGTCGAGAGAAGGCTAATGCACGACAACGCAAGGCTTGGCAGTGCACGGCTAGGCAAGGAAAGCGTAACAGAAGGAAAGGAAGGCAAGGCAAAGCAATGCAAGGCAAGTGAAACAAAAGGCACGGCACGGCAAGGGGAAACAAGGCTAAGGCACGACAACGCAAGCTAGGCAATGCACGGCAAGGCAAGGAAAGAGTAACGGAAGGCAAGGAATGCAAGGGAAACAAGGCAAGGCAAGAGTAACAGAAGGAACGGCACGGCAAGGGGAAGCAAGGCTAAGGCACGACAACGCAAGGCTAGGCAATGCACGGCAAGGCAAGGAAAGGGTAACGCAAGGCAAGGCACGGTGAGGCAAGGCAAGGCTAAGGCACGAAAACGCAAGGCTAGGCAATGTACGGAAGGCAAGCAAAGAGTAACGGAAGGCAAGGCAGGCAAGGGAAAGCAATGCAAGGCAAGGGTAAGGGAAGGAACGGCACGGCAAGGGGAAACAAGTCTAAGGCACGACAACGCAAGCTAGGCAATGCACGGAAAGGCAAGGAAAGGGTAACGCAAGGCAAGGCGCAGGGTCAGGCGAGACAAGGCTAAGGCACGACAACGCAAGGCTAGGCAATGCACGGCAAGGCAAGGAAAGGGTAACGCAAGGGAAGGCACGTTGAGGAAAGGCAAGGCTAATGCACAACAACGCACGTCTAGGCAATGCACGGCAAGGCAAGGAAAGGGTAACGCAAGGGAAGTCACGGTCAGGCGAGGCAAGGCTAAGGCACGACAACGCAAGGCTAGGCAATGCACGGCAAGGCAAGGAAAGAGTAACGGAATGTAAGGAATGCAAGGGAAAGCAAGGCAAGGCAAGAGTAACAGAAGGAACGGCACGGCAAGGGGAAACAAGGCTAAGGCACGACAACGCAAGCTAGGCAATGCACGGCAAGGCAAGGAAAGGGTAACGCAAGGCAAGGCACGGTCAGGAAATGCAAGGCTAATGCACGACAACGGAAGGCTAGGCAATGCACGGCAAGGCAAGGAAAGAGTAACGGAATGTAAGGAATGCAAGAGAAAGCAAGGCAAGGCAAGAGTAACGGAAGGAACGGCACGGCAAGGGGAAACAAGGCTAAGGCACGACAACGCAAGGCTAGGCAAAGCACGGCAAGGCAAGGAAAGGGTAACGCAAGGCAAGGCACGGTGAGGCATGGCAAGGCTAATGCACGACAACGCACGGCTAGGCAAAGCAAGGCAAGGGAAGGAGAGGGTAACGCAAGGCCAGGCACGGTCACTCGAGGGAAGGCTAATGCACGACAACGCAAGGCTTAGCAGTGCACGGCTAGGCAAGGAAAGCGTAACAGAAGGAAAGGAAGGCAAGGCAAAGCAATGCAAGGCAAGTGAAACAAAAGGCAACGGCACGGCAAGGGGAAACAAGGCTAAGGCACGACAACGCAAGCTAGGCAATGCACGGCAAGGCAAGGAAAGGGTAACGCAAGGCAAGGCAGGGTCAGGCGAGACAAGGCTAAGGCACGACAACGCAAGGCTAGGCAATGCACGGCAAGGCAAGGAAAGGGTAACGCAAGGGAAGGCACGGTGAGGAAAGGCAAGGCTAATGCACAACAACGCACGTCTAGGCAATGCACGGCAAGGCAAGGAAAGGGTAACGCAAGGGAAGTCACGGTCAGGCGAGGCAAGGCTAAGGCACGACAACGCAAGGCTAGGCAATGCACGGCAAGGCAAGGAAAGAGTAACGGAATGTAAGGAATGCAAGGGAAAGCAAGGCAAGGCAAGAGTAACAGAAGGAACGGCACGGCAAGGGGAAACAAGGCTAAGGCACGACAACGCAAGCTAGGCAATGCACGGCAAGGCAAGGAAAGGGTAACGCAAGGCAAGGCACGGTAGCAGGGCAAGGCTAATGCACGACAACGCAAGGCTAGGCAATGCACGGCAAGGCAAGGAAAGAGTAACGGAATGTAAGGAATGCAAGTGAAAGCAAGGCAAGGCAAGAGTAACGGAAGGAACGCCACGGCAAGGGGAAACAAGGCTAAGGCACGACAACGCAAGGCTTAGCAGTGCACGGCTAGGCAACGAAAGCGTAACAGAAGGAAAGGAAGGCAAGGCAAAGCAATGCAAGGCAAGTGAAACAAAAGGCACGGCACGGTAAGGGGATAAAAGGGTATGGCACGACAACGCATGCTAGGCAATGCACGGCAAGGCAAGGAAAGGGTAACGCAAGGCAAGGCACGGTCAGAGAAGGCAAGGCTAATGCACGACAACGCAAGGCTAGGCAATGCACGGTAAGGCAAGGAACGAGTAACGGAAGGAATGGAAGGCAAGGCAAAGCAAGGCAAGGCAAGTGTAACAAAAGGCACGGCACGGCAAGGGGAAACAAGGCTAAGGCACGACAACGCAAGCTAGGCAATGCACGGCAAGGCAAGGAAAGGGTAACGCAAGGCAAGGCAGGGTCAGGCGAGACAAGGCTAAGGCACGACAACGCAAGGCTAGGCAATGCACGGCAAGGCAAGTTAAGGGTAACGCAAGGGAAGGCACGGTGAGGAAAGGCAAGGCTAATGCACAACAACGCACGTCTAGGCAATGCACGGCAAGGCAAGGAAAGGGTAACGCAAGGGAAGTCACGGTCAGGCGAGGCAAGGCTAAGGCACGACAACGCAAGGCTAGGCAATGCACGGCAAGGCAAGGAAAGAGTAACGGAATGTAAGGAATGCAAGGGAAAGCAAGGCAAGGCAAGAGTAACAGAAGGAACGGCACGGCAAGGGGAAACAAGGCTAAGGTACGACAACGCAAGCTAGGCAATGCACGGAAAGGCAAGGAAAGGGTAACGCAAGGCAAGGCACGGTCAGGAAATGCAAGGCTAATGCACGACAACGGAAGGCTAGGCAATGCACGGCAAGGCAAGGAAAGAGTAACGGAATGTAAGGAATGCAAGGGAAAGCAAGGCAAGGCAAGAGTAACGGAAGGAACGGCACGGCAAGGGGAAACAAGGCTAAGGCACGACAACGCAAGGCTAGGCAAAGCACGGCAAGGCAAGGAAAGGGTAACTCAAGGCAAGGCACGGTGAGGCATGGCAAGGCTAATGCACGACAACGCACGGCTAGGCAAAGCAAGGCAAGGGAAGGAGAGGGTAACGCAAGGACAGGCACGGTCAGTCGAGGGAAGGCTAATGCAGGACAACGCAAGGCTTAGCAGTGCACGGCTAGGCAAGGAAAGCGTAACAGAAGGAAAGGAAGGCAAGGCAAAGCAATGCAAGGCAAGTGAAACAAAAGGCACGGCACGGCAAGGGGAAACAAGGATAAGGCACGACAACGCAAGCTAGGCAATACACGGCAAGGCAAGGAAAGTGTAACGCAAGGCAAGGCACGGTCAGTCGAGGCAAGGCTAATGCACGACAACGCAAGGCTTGGCAGTGCACGGCTAGGGAAGGAAAGCGTAGAAAGACAACAGAAGGAAAGGAGTGCACGGCTAGGAAGGAAGGTAACGAAGGAAGGAAGGCAAGGCAAAGCAAGGCAAGGCAAGTGTAACAAAAGGCACGGCACGGCAAGGGGAAACAAGGCTAAGGCACGACAACGCAAGCTAGGCAATGCACGGCAAGGCAAGGAAAGGGTAACGCAAGGCAAGGCAGGGTCAGGCGAGAGAAGGCTAAGGCACGACAACGCAAGGCTAGGCAATGCACGGCAAGGCAAGGAAAGGGTAACGCAAGGCAAGGCACGGTGAGGAAAGGCAAGGCTAATGCACAACAACGCACGTCTAGGCAATGCACGGCAAGTCAAGGAAAGAGTAACGGAATGTAAGGAATGCAAGGGAAAGCAAGGCAAGGCAAGAGTAACGGAAGGAACGGCACGGCAAGGAGAAACAAGGCTAAGGCACGACAACGCAAGGGTAGGCAAAGCACGGCAAGGCAAGGAAAGGGTAACGCAAGGCAAGGCACGGTGAGGCAAGGGAAGGCTAATGCACGACAACGCACGGCTAGGCAAAGCAAGGCAAGGGAAGGAGAGGGTAACGCAAGGCAAGGCACGGTCAAGCGAGGCAAGGCTAAGGCACGACAACGGAAGGCTAGGCAATGCACGGAAGGTAAGCAAAGAGTAACGGAAGGCAAGGAAGGCAAGGGAAAGCAAGGCAAGTTAAGAGTAAGGGAAGGAACGGCACGGCAAGGGGAAACAAGGCTAAGGCACGAAAACGCAAGCTAGGCAAAGCAAGGCAAGGAAAGGAAAGGGTAACGCAAGGCAAGGCACGGTCAGGCAAGGCAAGGCTAATGCACGACAACGCAAGGCTAGGCAGTGCACGGCTAGGCAAGGAACGAGCAACGGAAGGAATGAAAGGCAAGGCAAAGCAAGGCAAGGCAAGTGAACCAAAAGGCACGGCACGGCAAGGGGAAACAAGGCTAAGGCACGACAACGCAAGCTAGGCAATGCACGGCAAGGCAAGGAAAGGGTAACGCAAGGCAAGGCAGGCTCAGTCGAGGCAAGGCTAATGCACGACAACGCAAGGCTTGGCAGTGCACGGCTAGGCAAGGAACGAGTAACAGAAGGAAAGGAACGCAAGGCAAAGCAATGCAAGGCAAGTGAAACAAAAGGCACGGCACGGCAAGGGGAAACAAGGGTAAGGCACGACAACGCAAGCTAGGCAATGCACGGCAAGGCAAGGAAAGGGTAACGCAAGGCAAGGCACGGTGAGGCAAGGCAAGGCTAATGCACAACAACGCACGGCTAGGCAATGCACGGCAAGGCAAGGAAAGGGTAACGCAAGTGAAGTCACGGTCAGGCGAGGCAAGGCTAAGGCACGACAACGCAAGGCTAGGCAATGCAGGTAAGGCAAGCAAGGAGTAACGGAACGGAAGGAAGGCAAAGGAAAGCAAGGCAAGGCAAGGTTAACGGAAGGAACGGCTCGGCAAGGGGAAACAAGGCTAAGGCACGGCTACGCACGGCTAGGCAATGCACGGCCAGGCAAGGAAAGGGTAACGAAAGGCAAGGCACGGTGAGGCAAGTCAAGGTTAAGGCACGAAAACGCAAGGCTAGGCAGTGCACGGAAGGCAAGCAAAGAGTAACGGAAGGCAAGGAAGGCAAGGGAAAGCAAGGCAAGTTAAGGGTAAGGGAAGGAACGGCACGGCAAGGGGAAACAGGGCTAAGGCATGACAACGCAAGCTAGGCTATGCACGGCAAGGCAGGAAAGGGTAACGCAAGGCAAGGCACGGTCAGGCAAGGCAAGGCTAATGCACGACAACGCAAGGCTAGGCAATGCACGGCAAGGCAAGGAAAGGGTAACGCAAGGCAAGGCTCTGTCAGGCGAGGCAAGGCTAAGGCACGACAACGCAAGGCTAGGCAATGCACGGAAGGTAAGCAAAGAGTATCGGAAGGCAAGGAAGGCAAGGGAAAGCAAGGCAAGTTAAGGGTAAGGGAAGGAACGGCACTGCAAGGGGAAACAAGGCTAAGGCACGACAACGCAAGCTAGGCAATGCACGGCAAGGCAAGGAAAGAGTAACGCAAGGCAAGGCACGGTCAGGAAATGCAAGGCTAATGCACGACAACGGAAGGCTAGGCAATGCACGGCAAGGCAAGGAAAGAGTAACGGAATGTAAGGAATGCAAGGGAAAGCAAGGCAAGGCAAGTGTAACGGAAGGAACGGCACGGCAAGGGGAAACAAGGCTAAGGCACGACAACGCAAGGCTAGGCAAAGCACGGCAAGGCAAGGAAAGGGTAACGCAAGGCAAGGCACGGTGAGGCAAGGCAAGGCTAATGCACGACAACGCACGGCTAGGCAAAGCAAGGCAAGGGAAGGAGAGGGTAACGCAAGGCCAGGCAGGGTCAGTCGAGGGAAGGCTAATGCACGACAGCGCAAGGCTTGGCAGTGCACGGCTAGGCAAGGAAAGCGTAACAGAAGGAAAGGAAGGCAAGGCAAAGCAATGCAAGGCAAGTGAAACAAAAGGCACGGCACGGCAAGGGGAAACAAGGCTAAGGCACGACAACGCAAGCTAGGCAATGCACGGCAAGGCAAGGAAAGCGTAACAGAAGGAAAGGAAGGAAAGGCAAAGCAATGCAAGGCAAGTGAAACAAAAGGCACGGCACGGCAAGGGGAAAAAAGGGTAAGGCACGACAACGCAAGCTAGGCAAAGCACGGCAAGGCAAGGAAAGGGTAACGCAAGGCAAGGCACGGTCAGGCAAGGCAAGGCTAATGCACGACAACGCAAGGCTAGGCAGTGCACGGCTAGGCAAGGAACGAGTAACGGAAGGAATGGAAGGCAAGGCAAAGCAAGGCAAGGCAAGTGTAACAAAAGGCACGGCACGGCAAGGGGAAACAAGGCTAAGGCACGACAACGCAAGCTAGGCAATGCACGGCAAGGCAAGGAAAGTGTAACGCAAGGCAAGGCAGGGTCAGGCAAGACAAGGCTAAGGCACGACAACGCAAGGCTAGGCAATGCACGGCAAGGCAAGGAAAGGGTAACGCAAGGGAAGGCACGGTGAGGAAAGGCAAGGCTAATGCACAACAACGCACGTCTAGGCAATGCACGGCAAGGCAAGGAAAGGGTAACGCAAGGGAAGTCACGGTCAGGCGAGGCAAGGCTAAGGCACGACAACGCAAGGCTAGGCAATGCACGGCAAGGCAAGGAAAGAGTAACGGAATGTAAGGAATGCAAGGGAAAGCAAGGCAAGGCAAGAGTAACAGAAGGAACGGCACGGCAAGGGGAAACAAGGCTAAGGTACGACAACGCAAGCTAGGCAATGCACGGAAAGGCAAGGAAAGGGTAACGCAAGGCAAGGCACGGTCAGGAAATGCAAGGCTAATGCACGACAACGGAAGGCTAGGCAATGCACGGCAAGGCAAGGAAAGAGTAACGGAATGTAAGGAATGCAAGGGAAAGCAAGGCAAGGCAAGAGTAACGGAAGGAACGGCACGGCAAGGGGAAACAAGGCTAAGGCACGACAACGCAAGGCTAGGCAAAGCACGGCAAGGCAAGGAAAGGGTAACTCAAGGCAAGGCACGGTGAGGCATGGCAAGGCTAATGCACGACAACGCACGGCTAGGCAAAGCAAGGCAAGGGAAGGAGAGGGTAACGCAAGGACAGGCACGGTCAGTCGAGGGAAGGCTAATGCAGGACAACGCAAGGCTTAGCAGTGCACGGCTAGGCAAGGAAAGCGTAACAGAAGGAAAGGAAGGCAAGGCAAAGCAATGCAAGGCAAGTGAAACAAAAGGCACGGCACGGCAAGGGGAAACAAGGATAAGGCACGACAACGCAAGCTAGGCAATACACGGCAAGGCAAGGAAAGTGTAACGCAAGGCAAGGCACGGTCAGTCGAGGCAAGGCTAATGCACGACAACGCAAGGCTTGGCAGTGCACGGCTAGGGAAGGAAAGCGTAACAGAAGGAATAATGCACGACAATGCAAGGCTAGGCAGTGCACGGCTAGGCAAGGAACGAGTAACGGAAGGAATGAAAGGCAAGGCAAAGCAAGGCAAGGCAAGTGTAACAAAAGGCACGACACGGCAAGGGGAAACAAGGCTAAGGCACGACAACGCAAGCTAGGCAATGCACGGCAAGGCAAGGAAAGGGTAACGCAAGGCAAGGCAGGGTCAGGCGAGACAAGGCTAAGGCACGACAACGCAAGGCTAGGCAATGCACGGCAAGGCAAGGAAAGGGTAACGCCAGGCAAGGCACGGTGAGGAAAGGCAAGGCTAATGCACAACAACGCACGTCTAGGCAATGCACGGCAAGGCAAGGAAAGAGTAACGGAATGTAAGGAATGCAAGGGAAAGCAAGGCAAGGCAAGGGTAACGGAAGGAACGGCACGTCAAGGGGAAACAAGGCTAAGGCACGACAACGCAAGGGTAGGCAAAGCACGGCAAGGCAAGGAAAGGGTAACGCAAGGCAAGGCACGGTGAGGCAAGGGAAGGCTAATGCACGACAACGCACGGCTAGGCAAAGCAAGGCAAGGGAAGGAGAGGGTAACGCAAGGCAAGGCACGGTCAAGCGAGGCAAGGCTAAGGCACGACAACGGAAGGCTAGGCAATGCACGGAAGGTAAGCAAAGAGTAACGGAAGGCAAGGAAGGCAAGGGAAAGCAAGGCAAGTTAAGAGTAAGGGAAGGAACGGCACGGCAAGGGGAAACAAGGCTAAGGCACGAAAACGCAAGCTAGGCAAAGCAAGGCAAGGAAAGGAAAGGGTAACGCAAGGCAAGGCACGGTCAGGCAAGGCAAGGCTAATGCACGACAACGCAAGGCTAGGCAGTGCACGGCTAGGCAAGGAACGAGCAACGGAAGGAATGAAAGGCAAGGCAAAGCAAGGCAAGGCAAGTGAACCAAAAGGCACGGCACGGCAAGGGGAAACAAGGCTAAGGCACGACAACGCAAGCTAGGCAATGCACGGCAAGGCAAGGAAAGGGTAACGCAAGGCAAGGCAGGCTCAGTCGAGGCAAGGCTAATGCACGACAACGCAAGGCTTGGCAGTGCACGGCTAGGCAAGGAACGAGTAACAGAAGGAAAGGAACGCAAGGCAAAGCAATGCAAGGCAAGTGAAACAAAAGGCACGGCACGGCAAGGGGAAACAAGGGTAAGGCACGACAACGCAAGCTAGGCAATGCACGGCAAGGCAAGGAAAGGGTAACGCAAGGCAAGGCACGGTGAGGCAAGGCAAGGCTAATGCACAACAACGCACGGCTAGGCAATGCACGGCAAGGCAAGGAAAGGGTAACGCAAGTGAAGTCACGGTCAGGCGAGGCAAGGCTAAGGCACGACAACGCAAGGCTAGGCAATGCAGGTAAGGCAAGCAAGGAGTAACGGAACGGAAGGAAGGCAAAGGAAAGCAAGGCAAGGCAAGGTTAACGGAAGGAACGGCTCGGCAAGGGGAAACAAGGCTAAGGCACGGCTACGCACGGCTAGGCAATGCACGGCCAGGCAAGGAAAGGGTAACGAAAGGCAAGGCACGGTGAGGCAAGTCAAGGTTAAGGCACGAAAACGCAAGGCTAGGCAGTGCACGGAAGGCAAGCAAAGAGTAACGGAAGGCAAGGAAGGCAAGGGAAAGCAAGGCAAGTTAAGGGTAAGGGAAGGAACGGCACGGCAAGGGGAAACAGGGCTAAGGCATGACAACGCAAGCTAGGCTATGCACGGCAAGGCAGGAAAGGGTAACGCAAGGCAAGGCACGGTCAGGCAAGGCAAGGCTAATGCACGACAACGCAAGGCTAGGCAATGCACGGCAAGGCAAGGAAAGGGTAACGCAAGGCAAGGCTCTGTCAGGCGAGGCAAGGCTAAGGCACGACAACGCAAGGCTAGGCAATGCACGGAAGGTAAGCAAAGAGTATCGGAAGGCAAGGAAGGCAAGGGAAAGCAAGGCAAGTTAAGGGTAAGGGAAGGAACGGCACTGCAAGGGGAAACAAGGCTAAGGCACGACAACGCAAGCTAGGCAATGCACGGCAAGGCAAGGAAAGAGTAACGCAAGGCAAGGCACGGTCAGGAAATGCAAGGCTAATGCACGACAACGGAAGGCTAGGCAATGCACGGCAAGGCAAGGAAAGAGTAACGGAATGTAAGGAATGCAAGGGAAAGCAAGGCAAGGCAAGTGTAACGGAAGGAACGGCACGGCAAGGGGAAACAAGGCTAAGGCACGACAACGCAAGGCTAGGCAAAGCACGGCAAGGCAAGGAAAGGGTAACGCAAGGCAAGGCACGGTGAGGCAAGGCAAGGCTAATGCACGACAACGCACGGCTAGGCAAAGCAAGGCAAGGGAAGGAGAGGGTAACGCAAGGCCAGGCAGGGTCAGTCGAGGGAAGGCTAATGCACGACAGCGCAAGGCTTGGCAGTGCACGGCTAGGCAAGGAAAGCGTAACAGAAGGAAAGGAAGGCAAGGCAAAGCAATGCAAGGCAAGTGAAACAAAAGGCACGGCACGGCAAGGGGAAACAAGGCTAAGGCACGACAACGCAAGCTAGGCAATGCACGGCAAGGCAAGGAAAGGTAACGAAGGGAAGGCACAGGTGAGGCAGGCAGGCAAGGTAAGGCACGACAACGCAAGCTAGGCAAAGCACGGCAAGGCAAGGAAAGGGTAACGCAAGGCAAGGCACGGTCAGGCAAGGCAAGGCTAATGCACGACAACGCAAGGCTAGGCAGTGCACGGCTAGGCAAGGAAGAGTAACGGAAGGAAAGGAAGGCAAGGCAAAGCAAGGCAAGGCAAGTGTAACAAAAGGCACGGCACGGCAAGGGGAAACAAGGCTAAGGCACGACAACGCAAGCTAGGCAATGCACGGCAAGGCAAGGAAAGGGTAACGCAAGGCAAGGCACGGTCAAGGCTAAGCAGCAAGGCTAGGCAAAGCAAGGCAAGGGAAGGAATAACGCACAGGACGGTCAGTCGCAAGGCTAGCACGGCAAGGCTAGCATGCACGGCAGGCAAGGAAAGAGTAACAGAAGGAAAGGAAGGCAAGGCAAAGCAAGGCAAGGCAAGTGAAACAAAAGGCACGGCACGGCAAGGGGAAACAAGATTAAGGCACGACAACGCAAGCTAGGCAATGCACGGCAAGGCAAGGAAAGGTGTAACGCAAGGCAAGGCAAGGTCAGGCAAGACAAGGCTAAGGCACGACAACGCAAGGCTAGGCAATGCACGGCAAGGCAAGGAAAGGGTAACGCAAGGCAAGGCACGGTGAGGAAAGGCAAGGCTAATGCACGACAACGCACGGCTAGGCAAAGCAAGGCAAGGGAAGGAGAGGGTAACGCAAGGACAGGCACGGTCAGTCGAGGGAAGGCTAATGCAGGACAACGCAAGGCTTAGCAGTGCACGGCTAGGCAAGGAAAGAGTAACGGAATGTAAGGAATGCAAGGGAAAGCAAGGCAAGGCAAGAGTAACAGAAGGAACGGCACGGCAAGGGGAAACAAGGCTAAGGCACGACAACGCAAGCTAGGCAATGCACGGCAAGGCAAGGAAAGGGTAACGCAAGGCAAGGCACGGTCAGGAAATGCAAGGCTAATGCACGACAACGCAAGGCTAGGCAGTGCACGGCTAGGCAAGGAACGAGTAACGGAAGGAATGGAAGGCAAGGCAAAGCAAGGCAAGGCAAGTGTAACAAAAGGCACGGCACGGCAAGGGGAAACAAGGCTAAGGCACGACAACGCAAGCTAGGCAATGCACGGCAAGGCAAGGAAAGGGTAACGCAAGGCAAGGCAGGGTCAGGCGAGACAAGGGTAAGGCACGACAACGCAAGGCTAGGCAATGCACGGCAAGGCAAGGAAAGGGTAACGCAAGGCAAGGCACGGTGAGGAAAGGCAAGGCTAATGCACAACAACGCACGTCTAGGCAATGCACGGCAAGGCAAGGAAAGAGTAACGGAATGTAAGGAATGCAAGGGAAAGCAAGGCAAGGCAAGAGTAACGGAAGGAACGGCACGGCAAGGAGAAACAAGGCTAAGGCACGACAACGCAAGGCTAGGCAAAGCACGGCAAGGCAAGGAAAGGGTAACGCAAGGCAAGGCACGGTGAGGCAAGGCAAGGCTAATGCACGACAACGCACGGCTAGGCAAAGCAAGGCAAGGGAAGGAGAGGGTAACGCAAGGCAAGGCACGGTCAAGCGAGGCAAGGCTAAGGCACGACAACGGAAGGCTAGGCAATGCACGGAAGGTAAGCAAAGAGTAACGGAAGGCAAGGAAGGCAAGGGAAAGCAAGGCAAGTTAAGAGTAAGGGAAGGAACGGCACGGCAAGGGGAAACAAGGCTAAGGCACGACAACGCAAGCTAGGCAATGCACGGCAAGGCAAGGAAAGGGTAACGCAAGGCAAGGCAGGCTCAGTCGAGGCAAGGCTAATGCACGACAACGCAAGGCTTGGCAGTGCACGGCTAGGCAAGGAACGAGTAACAGAAGGAAAGGAACGCAAGGCAAAGCAATGCAAGGCAAGTGAAACAAAAGGCACGGCACGGCAAGGGGAAACAAGGGTAAGGCACGACAACGCAAGCTAGGCAATGCACGGCAAGGCAAGGAAAGGGTAACGCAAGGCAAGGCACGGTGAGGCAAGGCAAGGCTAATGCACAACAACGCACGGCTAGGCAATGCACGGCAAGGCAAGGAAAGGGTAACGCAAGTGAAGTCACGGTCAGGCGAGGCAAGGCTAAGGCACGACAACG
Source organism: Macrotis lagotis (assembly GCF_037893015.1). NCBI lineage: Eukaryota > Metazoa > Chordata > Mammalia > Peramelemorphia > Peramelidae > Macrotis > Macrotis lagotis. Next base: position 693,914 of record NW_027421923.1, read on the forward strand.
CAAGGCTAGGCAATGCAGGTAAGGCAAGCAAGGAGTAACGGAACGGAAGGAAGGCAAAGGAAAGCAAGGCAAGGCAAGGTTAACGGAAGGAACGGCTCGGCAAGGGGAAACAAGGCTAAGGCACGGCTACGCACGGCTAGGCAATGCACGGCCAGGCAAGGAAAGGGTAACGAAAGGCAAGGCACGGTGAGGCAAGTCAAGGTTAAGGCACGAAAACGCAAGGCTAGGCAGTGCACGGAAGGCAAGCAAAGAGTAACGGAAGGCAAGGAAGGCAAGGGAAAGCAAGGCAAGTTAAGGGTAAGGGAAGGAACGGCACGGCAAGGGGAAACAGGGCTAAGGCATGACAACGCAAGCTAGGCTATGCACGGCAAGGCAGGAAAGGGTAACGCAAGGCAAGGCACGGTCAGGCAAGGCAAGGCTAATGCACGACAACGCAAGGCTAGGCAATGCACGGCAAGGCAAGGAAAGGGTAACGCAAGGCAAGGCTCTGTCAGGCGAGGCAAGGCTAAGGCACGACAACGCAAGGCTAGGCAATGCACGGAAGGTAAGCAAAGAGTATCGGAAGGCAAGGAAGGCAAGGGAAAGCAAGGCAAGTTAAGGGTAAGGGAAGGAACGGCACTGCAAGGGGAAACAAGGCTAAGGCACGACAACGCAAGCTAGGCAATGCACGGCAAGGCAAGGAAAGAGTAACGCAAGGCAAGGCACGGTCAGGAAATGCAAGGCTAATGCACGACAACGGAAGGCTAGGCAATGCACGGCAAGGCAAGGAAAGAGTAACGGAATGTAAGGAATGCAAGGGAAAGCAAGGCAAGGCAAGTGTAACGGAAGGAACGGCACGGCAAGGGGAAACAAGGCTAAGGCACGACAACGCAAGGCTAGGCAAAGCACGGCAAGGCAAGGAAAGGGTAACGCAAGGCAAGGCACGGTGAGGCAAGGCAAGGCTAATGCACGACAACGCACGGCTAGGCAAAGCAAGGCAAGGGAAGGAGAGGGTAACGCAAGGCCAGGCAGGGTCAGTCGAGGGAAGGCTAATGCACGACAGCGCAAGGCTTGGCAGTGCACGGCTAGGCAAGGAAAGCGTAACAGAAGGAAAGGAAGGCAAGGCAAAGCAATGCAAGGCAAGTGAAACAAAAGGCACGGCACGGCAAGGGGAAACAAGGCTAAGGCACGACAACGCAAGCTAGGCAATGCACGGCAAGGCAAGGAAAGCGTAACAGAAGGAAAGGAAGGAAAGGCAAAGCAATGCAAGGCAAGTGAAACAAAAGGCACGGCACGGCAAGGGGAAAAAAGGGTAAGGCACGACAACGCAAGCTAGGCAAAGCACGGCAAGGCAAGGAAAGGGTAACGCAAGGCAAGGCACGGTCAGGCAAGGCAAGGCTAATGCACGACAACGCAAGGCTAGGCAGTGCACGGCTAGGCAAGGAACGAGTAACGGAAGGAATGGAAGGCAAGGCAAAGCAATGCAAGGCAAGTGAAACAAAAGGCACGGCACGGCAAGGGGAAACAAGGTTAAGGCACGACAACGCAAGCTAGGCAATGCACGGCAATGCAAGGAAAGTGTAACGCAAGGCAAGGCAGGGTCAGGCAAGACAAGGCTAAGGCACGACAACGCAAGGCTAGGCAATGCACGGCAAGGCAAGGAAAGGGTAACGCAAGGGAAGGCACGGTGAGGAAAGGCAAGGCTAATGCAAAACAACGCACGTCTAGGCAATGCACGGCAAGGCAAAGAAAGGGTAACGCAAGGGAAGTCACGGTCAGGCGAGGAAAGGCTAAGGCACGACAACGCAAGGCTAGGCAATGCATGGCAAGGCAAGGAAAGAGTAACGGAATGTAAGGAATGCAAGGGAAAGCAAGGCAAGGCAAGAGTAACAGAAGGAACGGCACGGCAAGGGGAAACAAGGCTAAGGTACGACAACGCAAGCTAGGCAATGCACGGAAAGGCAAGGAAAGGGTAACGCAAGGCAAGGCACGGTCAGGAAATGCAAGGCTAATGCACGACAACGGAAGGCTAGGCCATGCACGGCAAGGCAAGGAAAGAGTAACGGAATGTAAGGAATGCAAGGGAAAGCAAGGCAAGGCAAGAGTAACGGAAGGAACGGCACGGCAAGGGGAAACAAGGATAAGGCACGACAACGCAAGCTAGGCAATACACGGCAAGGCAAGGAAAGTGTAACGCAAGGCAAGGCACGGTCAGTCGAGGCAAGGCTAATGCACGACAACGCAAGGCTTGGCAGTGCACGGCAAGGGAAGGAAAGCGTAACAGAAGGAAAGGAAGGCAAGGCAAAGCAATGCAAGGCAAGTGAAACAAAAGGCACGGCACGGCAAGGGGAAAAAAGTGTAAGGCACGACAACGCAAGCTAGGCAATGCACGGCAAGGCAAGGAAAGGGTAACGTAAGGGAAGGCACGGTGAGGCAAGGCAAGGCTAATGCACAACAACGCACGGCTAGGCAATGGACGGCAAGGCAAGGAAAGGGTAATGCAAGGGAAGTCACGGTCAGGCGAGGCATGGCTACGGCACGACAACGCAAGGCTAGGTAGTGCACGGCTAGGCAAGGAAAGAGTAACGGAAGGCAAGGAAGGCAAGGGAATGCAAGGCAAGTGAACAGTAAGGGAAGGAACGGCAGGGCAAGGGGAAACAAGGCTAAGGCACGACAACGCAAGCTGGGCAAAGCACGGCAAGGCAAGGAAAGGGTAACGCAAGGCAAGGCACGGTAAGGCAAGGCAAGGCTAATGCACGACAACGCAAGGCTTGGCAGTGCACGGCTAGGGAAGGAAAGCGTAACAGAAGGAAAGGAAGGCAAGGCAAAGCAAGGCAAGGCAAGTGTAACAAAAGGCACGGCACGGCAAGGGGAAACAAGGCTAAGGCACGACAACGCAAGCTAGGCAATGCACGGCAAGGCAAGGAAAGGGTAACGCAAGGCAAGGCAGGGTCAGGCGAGACAAGGCTAAGGCACAACAACGCAAGGCTAGGCAATGCACGGCAAGGCAAGGAAAGGGTATCGCAAGGCAAGGCACGGTGAGGAAAGGCAAGGCTAATGCACAACAACGCACGTCTAGGCAATGCACGGCAAGTCAAGGAAAGAGTAACGGAATGTAAGGAATGCAAGGGAAAGCAAGGCAAGGCAAGAGTAACGGAAGGAACGGCACGGCAAGGAGAAACAAGGCTAAGGCACGACAACGCAAGGGTAGGCAAAGCACGGCAAGGCAAGGAAAGGGTAACGCAAGGCAAGGCACGGTGAGGCAAGGGAAGGCCAATGCACGACAACGCACGGCTAGGCAAAGAAAGGCAAGGGAAGGAGAGGGTAACGCAAGGCAAGGCACGGTCAAGCGAGGCAAGGCTAAGGCACGACAACGGAGGCTAGGCAATGCACGGAAGGTAAGCAAAGAGTAACGGAAGGCAAGGAAGGAAAGGGAAAGCAAGGCAAGTTAAGAGTAAGGGAAGGAACGGCACGGCAAGGGGAAACAAGGCTAAGGCACGAAAACGCAAGCTAGGCAAAGCAAGGCAAGGAAAGGAAAGGGTAACGCAAGGCAAGGCACGGTCAGGCAAGGCAAGGCTAATGCACGACAACGCAAGGCTAGGCAGTGCACGGCTAGGCAAGGAACGAGCAACGGAAGGAATGAAAGGCAAGGCAAAGCAAGGCAAGGCAAGTGAACCAAAAGGCACGGCACGGCAAGGGGAAACAAGGCTAAGGCACGACAACGCAAGCTAGGCAATGCACGGCAAGGCAAGGAAAGGGTAACGCAAGGCAAGGCAGGCTCAGTCGAGGCAAGGCTAATGCACGACAACGCAAGGCTTGGCAGTGCACGGCTAGGCAAGGAACGAGTAACAGAAGGAAAGGAACGCAAGGCAAAGCAATGCAAGGCAAGTGAAACAAAAGGCACGGCACGGCAAGGGGAAACAAGGGTAAGGCACGACAACGCAAGCTAGGCAATGCACGGCAAGGCAAGGAAAGGGTAACGCAAGGCAAGGCACGGTGAGGCAAGGCAAGGCTAATGCACAACAACGCACGGCTAGGCAATGCACGGCAAGGCAAGGAAAGGGTAACGCAAGTGAAGTCACGGTCAGGCGAGGCAAGGCTAAGGCACGACAACGCAAGGCTAGGCAATGCAGGTAAGGCAAGCAAGGAGTAACGGAACGGAAGGAAGGCAAGGGAAAGCAAGGCAAGGCAATGTTAACGGAAGGAACGGCTCGGCAAGGGGAAACAAGGCTAAGGCACGGCTACGCACGGCTAGGCAATGCACGGCCAGGCAAGGAAAGGGTAACGAAAGGCAAGGCACGGTGAGGCAAGTCAAGGTTAAGGCACGAAAACGCAAGGCTAGGCAGTGCACGGAAGGCAAGCAAAGAGTAACGGAAGGCAAGGAAGGCAAGGGAAAGCAAGGCAAGTTAAGGGTAAGGGAAGGAACGGCACGGCAAGGGGAAACAGGGCTAAGGCATGACAACGCAAGCTAGGCTATGCACGGCAAGGCAGGAAAGGGTAACGCAAGGCAAGGCACGGTCAGGCAAGGCAAGGCTAATGCACGACAACGCAAGGCTAGGCAATGCACGGCAAGGCAAGGAAAGGGTAACGCAAGGCAAGGCTCTGTCAGGCGAGGCAAGGCTAAGGCACGACAACGCAAGGCTAGGCAATGCACGGAAGGTAAGCAAAGAGTATCGGAAGGCAAGGAAGGCAAGGGAAAGCAAGGCAAGTTAAGGGTAAGGTAAGGAACGGCACTGCAAGGGGAAACAAGGCTAAGGCACGACAACGCAAGCTAGGCAATGCACGGCAAGGCAAGGAAAGAGTAACGCAAGGCAAGGCACGGTCAGGAAATGCAAGGCTAATGCACGACAACGGAAGGCTAGGCAATGCACGGCAAGGCAAGGAAAGAGTAACGGAATGTAAGGAATGCAAGGGAAAGCAAGGCAAGGCAAGTGAAACAAAAGGCACGGCACGGCAAGGGGAAACAAGGGTAAGGCACGACAACGCAAGGTTACGCAAAGCACGGCAAGGCAAGGAAAGGGTAACGCAAGGCCAGGCAGGGTCAGTCGAGGGAAGGCTAATGCACGACAACGCAAGGCTTGGCAGTGCACGGCTAGGCAAGGAAAGCGTAACAGAAGGAAAGGAAGGCAAGGCAAAGCAATGCAAGGCAAGTGAAACAAAAGGCACGGCACGGCAAGGGGAAAAAAGGGTAAGGCACGACAACGCAAGCTAGGCAATGCACGGCAAGGCAAGGAAAGGGTAACGCAAGGCAAAGCAGGTCAGTCAAGGCAAGGCTAATGCACGACACGCAAGGCTTGGCAGTGCACGGCTAGGCAAGGAAAGCGTAACAGAAGGAAAGGAAGGAAAGGCAAAGCAATGCAAGGCAAGTGAAACAAAAGGCACGGCACGGCAAGGGGAAAAAAGGGTAAGGCACGACAACGCAAGCTAGGCAAAGCACGGCAAGGCAAGGAAAGGGTAACGCAAGGCAAGGCACGGTGAGGCATGGCAAGGCTAAGGCACGACAACGCAAGGCTAGGCAATGCACGGCAAGGCAAGGAAAGGGTAACGCAAGGGAAGGCACGGTGAGGAAAGGCAAGGCTAATGCACAACAACGCACGTCTAGGCAATGCACGGCAAGGCAAAGGAAAGGGTAACGCAAAGGAAGTCACGGTCAGGCGAGGCAAGGCTAAGGCACGACAACGCAAGGCTAGGCAATGCACGGCAAGGCAAGGAAAGAGTAACGGAATGTAAGGAATGCAAGGGAAAGCAAGGCAAGGCAAGAGTAACAGAAGGAACGGCACGGCAAGGGGAAACAAGGCTAAGGCACGACAACGCAAGCTAGGCAATGCACGGCAAGGCAAGGAAAGGGTAACGCAAGGCAAGGCACGGTCAGGAAATGCAAGGCTAATGCACGACAACGGAAGGCTAGGCAATGCACGGCAAGGCAAGGAAAGAGTAACGGAATGTAAGGAATGCAAGGGAAAGCAAGGCAAGGCAAGAGTAACGGAAGGAACGGCACGGCAAGGGGAAACAAGGCTAAGGCACGACAACGCAAGGCTAGGCAAAGCACGGCAAGGCAAGGAAAGGGTAACGCAAGGCAAGGCACGGTGAGGCATGGCAAGGCTAATGCACGACAACGCACGGCTAGGCAAAGCAAGGCAAGGGAAGGAGAGGGTAACGCAAGGCCAGGCACGGTCAGTCGAAGGAAGGCTAATGCACGACAACGCAAGGCTTAGCAGTGCACGGCTAGGCAAGGAAAGCGTAACAGAAGGAAAGGAAGGCAAGGCAAAGCAATGCAAGGCAAGTGAAACAAAAGGCACGGCACGGCAAGGGGAAACAAGGCTAAGGCACGACAACGCAAGCTAGGCAATGCACGGCAAGGCAAGGAAAGTGTAACGCAAGGCAAGGCACGGTCAGTCGAGGCAAGGCTAATGCACGACAACGCAAGGCTAGGTAGTGCACGGCTAGGCAAGGAAAGAGTAACAGAAGGAAAGGAAGGCAAGGCAAAGCAAGGCAAGGCAAGTGTAACAAAAGGCACGGCACGGCAAGGGGAAACAAGGGTAAGGCACGACAACGCAAGGTAGGCAATGCACGGCAAGGCAAGGAAAGGGCAACGTAAGGCAAGGCACGGTGAGGCAAGGTAAGGCTAATGCACGACAACGCACGTCTAGGCAATGTACGGCAAGGCAAGGAAAGGGTAACGCAACGAAAGGCTCTGTCAGGCGAGGCAAGGCTAAGGCACGACAACGCAAGGCTAGGCAATGCACGGAAGGTAAGCAAAGAATAACGGAAGGCAAGGAAGGCAAGGGAAAGCAAGGCAAGTTAAGGGTAAGGTAAGGAACGGCACGGCAAGAGGAAACAAGGCTAAGGCACGACAACGCAAGCAAGGCAATGCACGGCAAGGCAAGGAAAGGGTAACGCAAGGCAAGGCACGGTCAGGAAATGCAAGGCTAATGCACGACAACGGAAGGCTAGGCAATGCACGGCAAGGCAAGGAAAGAGTAACGGAATGTAAGGAATACAAGGGAAAGCAAGGCAAGGCAAGAGTAACGGAAGGAAAGGCACGGCAAGGGGAAACAAGGCTAAGGCACGGCAACGCAAGGATGGCAAAGCACGGCAAGGCAAGGAAAGGGTAACGCAAGGCAAGGCACGGTGAGGCAAGGCAAGGCTAATGCACGACAACGCACGGCTAGGCAAAGCAAGGCAAGGGAAGGACAGGGTAACGCAAGGCCAGGCACGGTCAGTCGAGAGAAGGCTAATGCACGACAACGCAAGGCTTGGCAGTGCACGGCTAGGCAAGGAAAGCGTAACAGAAGGAAAGGAAGGCAAGGCAAAGCAATGCAAGGCAAGTGAAACAAATGGCACGGCACGGCAAGGGGAAACAAGGCTAAGGCACGACAACGCAAGCTAGGCAATGCACGACAATGCAAGGAGAGGGTAACGCAAGGCCAGGCAGGGTCAGTCGAGGGAAGGCTAATGCACGACAACGCAAGGCTTGGCAGTGCACGGCTAGGCAAGGAAAGCGTAACAGAAGGAAAGGAAGGCAAGGCAAAGCAATGCAAGGCAAGTGAAACAAAAGGCAGGGCACGGCAAGGGGAAACAAGGCTAAGGCACGACAACGCAAGCTAGGCAATGCACGGCAAGGCAAGGAAAGGGTAACGCAAGGCAAAGCACGGTCATTCAAGGCAAGGCTAATGCACGACATCGCAAGGCTTGGCAGTGCACGGCTAGGCAAGGAAAGCGTAACAGAAGGAAAGGAAGGAAAGGCAAAGCAATGCAAGGCAAGTGAAACAAAAGGCACGGCACGGCAAGGGGAAAAAAGGGTAAGGCACGACAACGCAAGCTAGGCAAAGCACGGCAAGGCAAGGAAAGGGTAACGCAAGGCAAGGCACGGTGAGGCATGGCAAGGCTAATGCACGACAACGCACGGCTAGGAAAAGCAAGGCAAGGGAAGGAGAGGGTAACGCAAGGCCAGGCACGGTCAGACGAGGGAAGGCTAATGCACGACAACGCAAGGCTTAGCAGTGCACGGCTAGGCAAGGAAAGCGTAACATAAGGAAAGGAAGGCAAGGCAAAGCAATGCAAGGCAAGTGAAACAAAAGGCACGGCACGGCAAGGGGAAACAAGGTTAAGGCACGACAACGCAAGCTAGGCAATGCACGGCAAGGCAAGGAAAGGGTAACGCAAGACAAGGCAGGGTCAGGCAAGACAAGGCTAAGGCACGACAACGCAAGGCTAGGCAATGCACGGCAAGGCAAGGAAAGGGTAACGCAAGGGAAGGCACGGTGAGGAAAGGCAAGGCTAATGCACAACAACGCACGTCTAGGCAATGCACGGCAAGGCAAAGAAAGGGTAACGCAAGGGAAGTCACGGTCAGGCGAGGCAAGGCTAAGGCACGACAACGCAAGGCTAGGCAATGCATGGCAAGGCAAGGAAAGAGTAACGGAATGTAAGGAATGGAAGGGAAAGCAAGGCAAGGCAAGAGTAACAGAAGGAACGGCACGGCAAGGGGAAACAAGGCTAAGGCACGACAACGCAAGCTAGGCAATGCACGGCAAGGCAAGGAAAGGGTAACGCAAGGCAAGGCACGGTCAGGAAATGCAAGGCTAATGCACGACAACGGAAGGCTAGGCCATGCACGGCAAGGCAAGGAAAGAGTAACGGAATGTAAGGAATGCAAGGGAAAGCAAGGCAAGGCAAGAGTAACGGAAGGAACGGCACGGCAAGGGGAAACAAGGCTAAGGCACGACAACGCAAGGCTAGGCAAAGCACGGCAAGGCAAGGAAAGGGTAACGCAAGGCAAGGCACGGTGCGGCATGGCAAGGCTAATGCACGACAACGCACGGCTAGGCAAAGCAAGGCAAGGGAAGGAGAGGGTAAGGCAAGGCCAGGCACGGTCAGTCGAGGGAAGGCTAATGCACGACAACGCAAGGCTTAGCAGTGCACGGCTAGGCAAGGAAAGCGTAACAGAAGGAAAGGAAGGCAAGGCAAAGCAATGCAAGGCAAGTGAAACAAAAGGCACGGCACGGCAAGGGGAAACAAGGCTAAGGCACGACAACGCAAGCTAGGCAATGCACGGCAAAGCAAGGAAAGTGTAACGCAAGGCAAGGCACGGTCAGTCGAGGCAAGGCTAATGCACGACAACGCAAGGCTTGGCAGTGCACGGCTAGGGAAGGAAAGCGTAACAGAAGGAAAGGAAGGCAAGGCAAAGCAATGCAAGGCAAGTGAAACAAAAGGCACGGCACGGTAAGGGGAAAAAAGGGTAAGGCACGACAACGCAAGCTAGGCAATGCACGGCAAGGCAAGGAAAGGGTAACGCAAGGCAAGGCACGGTCAGACAAGGCAAGGCTAATGCACGACAACGCCAGGCTAGGCAATGCACGGTAAGGCAAGGAAAGAGTAACGGAAGGCAAGGAATGCAAGGGAAACAAGGCAAGGCAAGAGTAACGGAAGGAACGGCACGGCAAGGGGAAGCAAGGCTAAGGCACGACAACGCATGGCTAGGCAATGCACGGCAAGGTAAGGAAAGGGTAACGCAAAGCAAGGCACGGTCAGTCGAGGCAAGGCTAATGCACGACAACGCAAGGCTAGGTAGTGCACGGCTAGGCAAGGAAAGAGTAACAGAAGGAAAGGAAGGCAAGGTAAAGCAAGGCAAGGCAAGTGTAACAAAAGGCACGGCACGGCAAGGGGAAACAAGGGTAAGGCACGACAACGCAAGATAGGCAATGCACGGCAAGGCAAGGAAAGGGCAACGCAAGGCAAGGCACGGTGAGGCAAGGTAAGGCTAATGCACAACAACGCACGTCTAGGCAATGTACGGCAAGGCAAGGAAAGGGTAACGCAACGAAAGGCTCTGTCAGGCGAGGCAAGGCTAAGGCACGACAACGCAAGGCTAGGCAATGCACGGAAGGTAAGCAAAGAGTAACGGAAGGCAAGGAAGGCAAGGGAAAGCAAGGCAAGTTAAGGGTAAGGTAAGGAACGGCACGGCAAGAGGAAACAAGGCTAAGGCACGACAACGCAAGCAAGGCAATGCCCGGCAAGGCAAGGAAAGGGTAACGCAAGGCAAGGCACGGTCAGGAAATGCAAGGCTAATGCACGACAACGGAAGGCTAGGCAATGCACGGCAAGGCAAGGAAAGAGTAACGGAATGTAAGGAATACAAGGGAAAGCAAGGCAAGGCAAGAGTAACGGAAGGAAAGGCACGGCAAGGGGAAACAAGGCTAAGGCACGGCAACGCAAGGCTAGGCAAAGCACGGAAAGGCAAGGAAAGGGTAACGCTAGGCAAGGCACGGTGAGGCAAGGCAAGGCTAATGCACGACAACGCACGGCTAGGCACAGCAAGGCAAGGGAAGGACAGGGTAACGCAAGGCCAGGCACGGTCAGTCGAGAGAAGGCTAATGCACGACAACGCAAGGCTTGGCAGTGCACGGCTAGGCAAGGAAAGCGTAACAGAAGGAAAGGAAGGCCAGGCAAAGCAATGCAAGGCAAGTGAAACAAAAGGCACGGCACGGCAAGGGGAAACAAGGATAAGGCACGACAACGCAAGCTAGGCAATACACGGCAAGGCAAGGAAAGTGTAACGCAAGGCAAGGCACGGTCAGTCGAGGCAAGGCTAATGCACGACAACGCAAGGCTTGGCAGTGCACGGCTAGGGAAGGAAAGCGTAACAGAAGGAAAGGAAGGCAAGGCAAAGCAATGCAAGGCAAGTGAAACAAAAGGCACGGCACGGCAAGGGGAAAAAAGTGTAAGGCACGACAACGCAAGCTAGGCAATGCACGGCAAGGCAAGGAAAGGGTAACGCAAGGGAAGTCACGGTCAGGCGAGGCATGGCTACGGCACGACAACGCAAGGCTAGGCAATGCACGGATGGTAAGCAAAGAGTAACGGAAGGCAAGGAAGGCAAGGGAAAGCAAGGCAAGTCAAGAGTAAGGGAAGGAACGGCACGGCAAGGTGAAGCAAGGCTAAGGCACGACAACGCAAGCTGGGCAAAGCACGGTAAGGCAAGGTAAGGGTAACGGAAGGCAAGGCACGGTCAGGCAAGGCAAGGCTAATGCACGACAACGCAAGGCTAGGCAGTGCACGGCTAGGCAAGGAACGAGTAACGGAAGGAATGGAAGGCAAGGCAAAGCAAGGCAAGGCAAGTGTAACAAAAGGCACGGCACGGCAAGGGGAAACAAGGCTAAGGCACGACAACGCAAGCTAGGCAATGCACGGCAAGGCAAGGAAAGGGTAACGCAAGGGAAGGCAGGGTCAGGCGAGACTAGGCTAAGGCACGACAACGCAAGGCTAGGCAATGCACGGCAAGGCAAGTAAAGGGTAACGCAAGGGAAGGCACGGTGACGAAAGGCAAGGCTAATGCACAACAACGCACGTCTAGGCAATGCACGGCAAGGCAAGGAAAGGGTAACGCAAGGGAAGTCACGGTCAGGCGAGGCAAGGCTAAGTCACGACAACGCAAGGCTAGGCAATGCACGGAAGGTAAGCAAAGAGCAACGGAAGGCAAGGAAGGCAAGGGAAAGCAAGGCAAGTTAAGGGTAAGGGAAGGAACGGCACGGCAAGGGGAAACAAGGCTAAGGCACGACAACGCAAGCTAGGCAATGCACGGCAAGGCAAGGAAAGGGTAACGCAAGGCAAGGCACGGTCAGGAAATGCAAGGCTAATGTACGACAACGGAAGGCTAGGCAATGCACGGCAAGGCAAGGAAAGAGTAACGGAATGTAAGGAATGCAAGGGAAAGCAAGGCAAGGCATGAGTAACGGAAGGAACGGGACGGCAAGGGGAAACAAGGCTAAGGCACGACAACGCAAGCTAGGCAATGTACGGCAAGGCAAGGAAAGGGTAACGCAAGGCAAGGCAGGGTCAGGCGAGGCAAGGCTAATGCACGACAACGCAAGGCTTGGCAGTGCACGGCTAGGCAAGGAACGAGTAACAGAAGGAAAGGAACGCAAGGCAAAGCAATGCAAGGCAAGTGAAACAAAAGGCACGGCTCGGCAAGGGGAAACAAGGGTAAGGCACGACAACGCAAGCTAGGCAATGCACGGCAAATCAAGGAAAGGGTAACGCAAGGCAAGGCACGGTGAGGCAAGGCAAGGCTAATGCACAACAACGCACGGCTAGGCGATGCACGGCAAGGCAAGGAAAGGGTAACGCAAGTGAAGTCACGGTCAGGCGAGGCAAGGCTAAGGCAAGACAACGCAAGGCTAGGCAATGCAGGTAAGGCAAGCAAGGAGTAACGGAAGGGAAGGAAGGCAAGGGAAAGCAAGGCAAGGCAAGGTTAACGGAAGGAACGGCTCGGCAAGGGGAAACAAGGCTAAGGCACGTCTACGCACGGCTAGGCAATGCACGGCCAGGCAAGGAAAGGGTAACGCAAGGCAAGGCACGGTGAGGCAAGTCAAGGCTAAGGTACGAAAACGCAAGGCTAGGCCGTGCACGGAAGGCAAGCAAAGAGTAACGAAAAGCAAGGAAGGCAAGGGAAAGCAAGGCAAGTTAAGGGTAAGGGAAGGAACGGCACGGCAAGGGGAAACAGGGCTACGGCATGACAACGCAACCCAGGCAATGCACGGCAAGGCAAGGAAAGGGCAACGCAAGGCAAGGCACGGTCAGGCAAGGCAAGGCTAATGCACGACAACGCAAGGCTAGGCAATGCACGGCAAGGCAAGGAAAGAGTAACGGAAGGCAAGGAATGCAAGGGAAACCAAGGCAAGGCAAGAGTAACGGAAGGAACGGCACGGCAAGGGGAAGCAAGGCTAAGGCACGACAACGCAAGGCTAGGCAATGCACGGCAAGGCAAGGAAAGGGTAACGCAACGAAAGGCTCTGTCAGGCGAGGCAAGGCTAAGGCACGACAACGCAAGGCTAGGCAATGCACGGAATGTAAGCACAGAGTAACGGAAGGCAAGGAAGGCAAGGGAAAGCAAGGCAAGTTAAGGGTAAGGTAAGGAACGGCACGGCAAGAGGAAACAAGGCTAAGGCACGACAACGCAAGCAAGGCAATGCACGGCAAGGCAAGGAAAGGGTAACGCAAGGCAAGGCACGGTCAGGAAATGCAAGGCTAATGCACGACAACGGAAGCTAGGCAATGCACGGCAAGGCAAGGAAAGAGTAACGGAATGTAAGGAATACAAGGGAAAGCAAGGCAAGGCAAGAGTAACGGAAGGAAAGGCACGGAAAGGGGAAACAAGGCTAAGGCACGGCAACGCAAGGCTAGGCAAAGGACGGCAAGGCAAGGAAAGGGTAACGCAAGGCAAGGCACGGTGAGGCAAGGCAAGGCTAATGCACGACAACGCACGGCTAGGCAAAGCAAGGCAAGGGAAGGACAGGGTAACGCAAGGCCAGGCACGGTCAGTCGAGAGAAGGCTAATGCACGACAACGCAAGGCTTGGCAGTGCACGGCTAGGCAAGGAAAGCGTAACAGAAGGAAAGGAAGGCAAGGCAAAGCAATGCAAGGCAAGTGAAACAAAAGGCACGGCACGGCAAGGGGAAAAAAGGGTAAGGCACGACAACGCAAGCTAGGCAATGCACGGTAAGGCAAGGAAAGAGTAACGGAAGGCAAGGAATGCAAGGGAAACAAGGCAAGGCAAGAGTAACAGAAGGAACGGCACGGCAAGGGGAAGCAAGGCTAAGGCACGACAACGCAAGGCTAGGCAATGCACGGCAAGGCAAGGAAAGGGTAACGCAAGGCAAGGCACGGTGAGGCAAGGCAAGGCTAAGGCACGAAAACGCAAGGCTAGGCAATGTACGGAAGGCAAGCAAAGAGTAACGGAAGGCAAGGCAGGCAAGGGAAAGCAATGCAAGGCAAGGGTAAGGGAAGGAACGGCACGGCAAGGGGAAACAAGTCTAAGGCACGACAACGCAAGCTAGGCAATGCACGGAAAGGCAAGGAAAGGGTAACGCAAGGCAAGGCAGGGTCAGGCGAGACAAGGCTAAGGCACGACAACGCAAGGCTAGGCAATGCACGGCAAGGCAAGGAAAGGGTAACGCAAGGGAAGGCACGTTGAGGAAAGGCAAGGCTAATGCACAACAACGCACGTCTAGGCAATGCACGGCAAGGCAAGGAAAGGGTAACGCAAGGGAAGTCACGGTCAGGCGAGGCAAGGCTAAGGCACGACAACGCAAGGCTAGGCAATGCACGGCAAGGCAAGGAAAGAGTAACGGAATGTAAATAATGCAAGGGAAAGCAAGGCAAGGCAAGAGTAACAGAAGGAACGGCACGGCAAGGGGAAACAAGGCTAAGGCACGACAACGCAAGCTAGGCAATGCACGGCAAGGCAAGGAAAGGGTAATGCAAGGCAAGGCACGGTCAGGAAATGCAAGGCTAATGCACGACAACGGAAGGCTAGGCAATGCACGGCAAGGCAAGGAAAGAGTAACGGAATGTAAGGAATGCAAGAGAAAGCAAGGCAAGGCAAGAGTAACGGAAGGAACGGCACGGCAAGGGGAAACAAGGCTAAGGCACGACAACGCAAGGCTAGGCAAAGCACGGCAAGGCAAGGAAAGGGTAACGCAAGGCAAGGCACGGTGAGGCATGGCAAGGCTAATGCACGACAACGCACGGCTAGGCAAAGCAATGCAAGGGAAGGAGAGGGTAACGCAAGGCCAGGCACGGTCACTCGAGGGAAGGCTAATGCACGACAACGCAAGGCTTAGCAGTGCACGGCTAGGCAAGGAAAGCGTAACAGAAGGAAAGGAAGGCAAGGCAAAGCAATGCAAGGCAAGTGAAACAAAAGGCAAGGAACGGCAAGGGGAAACAAGGCTAAGGCACGACAACGCAAGCTAGGCAATGCACGGCAAGGCAAGGAAAGGGTAACGCAAGGCAAGGCAGGGTCAGGCGAGACAAGGCTAAGGCACGACAACGCAAGGCTAGGCAATGCACGGCAAGACAAGGAAAGGGTAACGCAAGGGAAGGCACGGTGAGGAAAGGCAAGGCTAATGCACAACAACGCTCGTCTAGGCAATGCACGGCAAGGCAAGGAAAGGGTAACGCAAGGGAAGTCACGGTCAGGCGAGGCAAGGCTAAGGCACGACAACGCAAGGCTAGGCAATGCACGGCAAGGCAAGGAAAGAGTAACGGAATGTAAGGAATGCAAGGGAAAGCAAGGCAAGGCAAGAGTAACAGAAGGAACGGCACGGCAAGGGGAAACAAGGCTAAGGCACGACAACGCAAGCTAGGCAATGCACGGCAAGGCAAGGAAAGGGTAACGCAAGGCAAGGCACGGTCAGGAAATGCAAGGCTAATGCACGACAACGGAAGGCTAGGCAATGCACGGCAAGGCAAGGAAAGAGTAACGGAATGTAAGGAATGCAAGTGAAAGCAAGGCAAGGCAAGAGTAACGGAAGGAACGCCACGGCAAGGGGAAACAAGGCTAAGGCACGACAACGCAAGGCTTAGCAGTGCACGGCTAGGCAACGAAAGCGTAACAGAAGGAAAGGAAGGCAAGGCAAAGCAATGCAAGGCAAGTGAAACAAAAGGCACGGCACGGTAAGGGGATAAAAGGGTATGGCACGACAACGCATGCTAGGCAATGCACGGCAAGGCAAGGAAAGGGTAACGCAAGGCAAGGCACGGTCAGAGAAGGCAAGGCTAATGCACGACAACGCAAGGCTAGGCAGTGCACGGTAAGGCAAGGAAAGAGTAACGGAAGGCAAGGAAGGCAAGGGAAAGCAAGGCAAGGCAAGGGTAAGGGAAGGAACGGCACGGCAAGGGGAAACAAGGCTAAGGCACGACAACGCAAGCTAGGCAATGCACGGCAAGGCAAGGAAAGTGTAATGCAAGGCAAGGCACGATCAGGCAAGGCAAGGCTAATGCACGACAACGCAAGGCTAGGCAGTGCACGGCTAGGCAAGGAACGAGTAACGGAAGGAATGGAAGGCAAGGCAAAGCAACGCAAGGCAAGTGTAACAAAAGGCACGGCACGGCAAGGGGAAACAAGGCTAAGGCACGACAACGCAAGCTAGGCAATGCACGGCAAGGCAAGGAAAGGGTAACGCAAGGCAAGGCAGGGTCAGGCGAGACAAGGCTAAGGCACGACAACGCAAGGCTAGGCAATGCATGGCAAGGCAAGGAAAGAGTAACGGAATGTAAGGAATGCAAGGGAAAGCAAGGCAAGGCAAGAGTAACAGAAGGAACGGCACGGCAAGGGGAAACAAGGCTAAGGTACGACAACGCAAGCTAGGCAATGCACGGAAAGGCAAGGAAAGGGTAACGCAAGGCAAGGCACGGTCAGGAAATGCAAGGCTAATGCACGACAACGGAAGGCTAGGCAATGCACGGCAAGGCAAGGAAAGAGTAACGGAATGTAAGGAATGCAAGGGAAAGCAAGGCAAGGCAAGAGTAACGGAAGGAACGGCACGGCAAGGGGAAACAAGGCTAAGGCACGACAACGCAAGGCTAGGCAAAGCACGGCAAGGCAAGGAAAGGGTAACTCAAGGCAAGGCACGGTGAGGCATGGCAAGGCTAATGCACGACAACGCACGGCTAGGCAAAGCAAGGCAAGGGAAGGAGAGGGTAACGCAAGGCCAGGCACGGTCAGTCGAGGGAAGGCTAATGCAGGACAACGCAAGGCTTAGCAGTGCACGGCTAGGCAAGGAAAGCGCAACAGAAGGAAAGGAAGGCCAGGCAAAGCAATGCAAGGCAAGTGAAACAAAAGGCACGGCACGGCAAGGGGAAACAAGGATAAGGCACGACAACGCAAGCTAGGCAATACACGGCAAGGCAAGGAAAGTGTAACGCAAGGCAAGGCACGGTCAGTCGAGGCAAGGCTAATGCACGACAACGCAAGGCTTGGCAGTGCACGGCTAGGGAAGGAAAGCGTAACAGAAGGAAAGGAAGGCAAGGCAAAGCAATGCAAGGCAAGTGAAACAAAAGGCACGGCACGGCAAGGGGAAAAAAGTGTAAGGCACGACAACGCAAGCTAGGCAATGCACGGCAAGGCAAGGAAAGGGTAACGCAAGGGAAGTCACGGTCAGGCGAGGCATGGCTACGGCACGACAACGCAAGGCTAGGCAATGCACGGATGGTAAGCAAAGAGTAACGGAAGGCAAGGAAGGCAAGGGAATGCAAGGCAAGTGAACAGTAAGGGAAGGAACGGCAGGGCAAGGGGAAACAAGGCTAAGGCACGACAACGCAAGCTGGGCAAAGCACGGCAAGGCAAGGAAAGGTTAACGCAAGGCAAGGCACGGTCAGGCAAGGCAAGGCTAATGCACGACAACGCAAGGCTAGGCAGTGCACGGCTAGGCAAGGAACGAGTAACGGAAGGAATGGAAGGCAAGGCAAAGCAAGGCAAGGCAAGTGTAACAAAAGGCACGGCACGGCAAGGGGAAACAAGGCTAAGGCACGACAACGCAAGCTAGGCAATGCACGGCAAGGCAAGGAAAGGGTAACGCAAGGCAAGGCAGGGTCAGGCGAGACAAGGCTAAGGCACGACAACGCAAGGCTAGGCAATGCACGGCAAGGCAAGGAAAGGGTAACGCAAGGCAAGGCACGGTGAGGAAAGGCAAGGCTAATGCACAACAACGCACGTCTAGGCAATGCACGGCAAGGCAAGGAAAGAGTAACGGAATGTAAGGAATGTAAGGGAAAGCAAGGCAAGGCAAGGGTAACGGAAGGAACGGCACGGCAAGGAGAAACAAGGCTAAGGCACGACAACGCAAGGCTAGGCAAAGCACGGCAAGGCAAGGAAAGGGTAACGCAAGGCAAGGCACGGTGAGGCAAGGCAAGGCTAATGCACGACAACGCACGGCTAGGCAAAGCAAGGCAAGGGAAGGAGAGGGTAACGCAAGGCAAGGCACGGTCAAGCGAGGCAAGGCTAAGGCACGACAACGGAAGGCTAGGCAATGCACGGAAGGTAAGCAAAGAGTAACGGAAGGCAAGGAAGGCAAGGGAAAGCAAGGCAAGTTAAGAGTAAGGGAAGGAACGGCACGGCAAGGGGAAACAAGGCTAAGGCACGAAAACGCAAGCTAGGCAAAGCAAGGCAAGGAAAGGAAAGGGTAACGCAAGGCAAGGCACGGTCAGGCAAGGCAAGGCTAATGCACGACAACGCAAGGCTAGGCAGTGCACGGCTAGGCAAGGAACGAGTAACGGAAGGAATGAAAGGCAAGGCAAAGCAAGGCAAGGCAAGTGAACCAAAAGGCACGGCACGGCAAGGGGAAACAAGGCTAAGGCACGACAACGCAAGCTAGGCAATGCACGGCAAGGCAAGGAAAGGGTAACGCAAGGCAAGGCAGGCTCATTCGAGGCAAGGCTAATGCACGACAACGCAAGGCTTGGCAGTGCACGGCTAGGCAAGGAACGAGTAACAGAAGGAAAGGAACGCAAGGCAAAGCAATGCAAGGCAAGTGAAACAAAAGGCACGGCACGGCAAGGGGAAACAAGGGTAAGGCACGACAACGCAAGCTAGGCAATGCACGGCAAGGCAAGGAAAGGGTAACGCAAGGCAAGGCACGGTGAGGCAAGGCAAGGCTAATGCACAACAACGCACGGCTAGGCAATGCACGGCAAGGCAAGGAAAGGGTAACGCAAGTGAAGTCACGGTCAGGCGAGGCAAGGCTAAGGCACGACAACGCAAGGCTAGGCAATGCAGGTAAGGCAAGCAAGGAGTAACGGAACGGAAGGAAGGGAAGGGAAACCAAGGCAAGGCAAGGTTAACGGAAGGAACGGTTCGGCAAGGGGAAACAAGGCTAAGGCACGGCTACGCACGGCTAGGCAATGCACGGCCAGGCAAGGAAAGGGTAACGAAAGGCAAGGCACGGTGAGGCAAGTCAAGGTTAAGGCACGAAAACGCAAGGCTAGGCAGTGCACGGAAGGCAAGCAAAGAGTAACGGAAGGCAAGGAAGGCAAGGGAAAGCAAGGCAAGTTAAGGGTAAGGGAAGGAACGGCACGGCAAGGGGAAACAGGGCTAAGGCATGACAACGCAAGCTAGGCTATGCACGGCAAGGCAAGGAAAGGGTAACGCAAGGCAAGGCACCGTCAGGCAAGGCAAGGCTAATGCACGACAACGCAAGGCTAGGCAATGCACGGCAAGGCAAGGAAAGGGTAACGCAAGGCAAGGCTCTGTCAGGCGAGGCAAGGCTAAGGCACGACAACGCAAGGCTAGGCAATGCACGGAAGGTAAGCAAAGAGTATCGGAAGGCAAGGAAGGCAAGGGAAAGCAAGGCAAGTTAAGGGTAAGGTAAGGAACGGCACTGCAAGGGGAAACAAGGCTAAGGCACGACAACGCAAGCTAGGCAATGCACGGCAAGGCAAGGAAAGAGTAACGGAAGGCAAGGCACGGTCAGGAAATGCAAGGCTAATGCACGACAACGGAAGGCTAGGCAATGCACGGCAAGGCAAGGAAAGAGTAACGGAATGTAAGGAATGCAAGGGAAAGCAAGGCAAGGCAAGAGTAACGGAAGGAACGGCACGGCAAGGGGAAACAAGGCTAAGGCACGACAACGCAAGGCTAGGCAAAGCACGGCAAGGCAAGGAAAGGGTAACGCAAGGCAAGGCACGGTGAGGCAAGGCAAGGCTAATGCACGACAACGCACGGCTAGGCAAAGCAAGGCAAGGGAAGGAGAGGGTAACGCAAGGCCAGGCAGGGTCAGTCGAGGGAAGGCTAATGCACGACAACGCAAGGCTTGGCAGTGCACGGCTAGGCAAGGAAAGCGTAACAGAAGGAAAGGAAGGCAAGGCAAAGCAATGCAAGGCAAGTGAAACAAAAGGCACGGCACGGCAAGGGGAAACAAGGCTAAGGCACGACAACGCAAGCTAGGCAAAGCACGGCAAGGCAAGGAAAGGGTAACGCAAGGCAAGGCACGGTGAGGCATGGCAAGGCTAATGCACGACAACGCACGGCTAGGCAAAGCAAGGCAAGGGAAGGAGAGGGTAACGCAAGGCCAGGCACGGTCAGTCGAGGGAAGGCTAATGCACGACAACGCAAGGCTTAGCAGTGCACGGCTAGGCAAGGAAAGCGTAACATAAGGAAAGGAAGGCAAGGCAAAGCAATGCAAGGCAAGTGAAACAAAAGGCACGGCACGGCAAGGGGAAACAAGGTTAAGGCACGACAACGCAAGCTAGGCAATGCACGGCAAGGCAAGGAAAGTGTAACGCAAGGCAAAGCACGGTCAGTCAAGGCAAGGCTAATGCACGACATCGCAAGGCTTGGCAGTGCACGGCTAGGCAAGGAAAGCGTAACAGAAGGAAAGGAAGGAAAGGCAAAGCAATGCAAGGCAAGTGAAACAAAAGGCACGGCACGGCAAGGGGAAACAAGGTTAAGGCACGACAACGCAAGCTAGGCAATGCACGGCAAGGCAAGGAAAGTGTAACGCAAGGCAAGGCAGGGTCAGGCAAGACAAGGCTAAGGCACGACAACGCAAGGCTAGGCAATGCACGGCAAGGCAAGGAAAGGGTAACGCAAGGGAAGGCAACGGTGAGGAAAGGCAAGGCTAATGCACAACAACGCACGTCTAGGCAATGCACGGCAAGGCAAAGAAAGGGTAACGCAAGGGAAGTCACGGTCAGGCGAGGAAAGGCTAAGGCACGACAACGCAAGGCTAGGCAATGCATGGCAAGGCAAGGAAAGAGTAACGGAATGTAAGGAATGCAAGGGAAAGCAAGGCAAGGCAAGAGTAACGGAAGGAACGGCACGGCAAGGGGAAACAAGGATAAGGCACGACAACGCAAGCTAGGCAATACACGGCAAGGCAAGGAAAGTGTAACGCAAGGCAAGGCACGGTCAGTCGAGGCAAGGCTAATGCACGACAACGCAAGGCTTGGCAGTGCACGGCTAGGGAAGGAAAGCGTAACAGAAGGAAAGGAAGGCAAGGCAAAGCAATGCAAGGCAAGTGAAACAAAAGGCACGGCACGGCAAGGGGAAAAAAGTGTAAGGCACGACAACGCAAGCTAGGCAATGCACGGCAAGGCAAGGAAAGGGTAACGTAAGGGAAGGCACGGTGAGGCAAGGCAAGGCTAATGCACAACAACGCACGGCTAGGCAATGGACGGCAAGGCAAGGAAAGGGTAATGCAAGGGAAGTCACGGTCAGGCGAGGCATGGCTACGGCACGACAACGCAAGGCTAGGCAATGCACGGATGGTAAGCAAAGAGTAACGGAAGGCAAGGAAGGCAAGGGAATGCAAGGCAAGTGAACAGTAAGGGAAGGAACGGCAGGGCAAGGGGAAACAAGGCTAAGGCACGACAACGCAAGCTGGGCAAAGCACGGCAAGGCAAGGAAAGGGTAACGCAAGGCAAGGCACGGTAAGGCAAGGCAAGGCTAATGCACGACAACGCAAGGCTAGCACGGCTAGGCAAGGAACGAGTAACGGAAGGAATGGAAGGCAAGGCAAAGCAAGGCAAGGCAAGTGTAACAAAAGGCACGGCACGGCAAGGGGAAACAAGGCTAAGGCACGACAACGCAAGCTAGGCAATGCACGGCAAGGCAAGGAAAGGGTAACGCAAGGCAAGGCAGGGTCAGGCGAGACAAGGCTAAGGCACGACAACGCAAGGCTAGGCAATGCACGGCAAGGCAAGGAAAGGGTAACGCAAGGCAAGGCACGGTGAGGAAAGGCAAGGCTAATGCACAACAACGCACGTCTAGGCAATGCACGGCAAGGCAAGGAAAGAGTAACGGAATGTAAGGAATGCAAGGGAAAGCAAGGCAAGGCAAGAGTAACGGAAGGAACGGCACGGCAAGGAGAAACAAGGCTAAGGCACGACAACGCAAGGCTAGGCAAAGCACGGCAAGGCAAGGAAAGGGTAACGCAAGGCAAGGCACGGTGAGGCAAGGCAAGGCTAATGCACGACAACGCACGGCTAGGCAAAGCAAGGCAAGGGAAGGAGAGGGTAACGCAAGGCAAGGCACGGTCAAGCGAGGCAAGGCTAGGGCACGACAACGGAAGGCTAGGCAATGCACGGAAGGTAAGCAAAGAGTAACGGAAGGCAAGGAAGGAAAGGGAAAGCAAGGCAAGTTAAGAGTAAGGGAAGGAACGGCACGGCAAGGGGAAACAAGGCTAAGGCACGAAAACGCAAGCTAGGCAAAGCAAGGCAAGGAAAGGAAAGGGTAACGCAAGGCAAGGCACGGTCAGGCAAGGCAAGGCTAATGCACGACAACGCAAGGCTAGGCAGTGCACGGCTAGGCAAGGAACGAGTAACGGAAGGAATGAAAGGCAAGGCAAAGCAAGGCAAGGCAAGTGAACCAAAAGTCACGGCACGGCAAGGGGAAACAAGGCTAAGGCACGACAACGCAAGCTAGGCAATGCACGGCAAGGCAAGGAAAGGGTAACGCAAGGCAAGGCAGGCTCAGTCGAGGCAAGGCTAATGCACGACAACGCAAGGCTTGGCAGTGCACGGCTAGGCAAGGAACGAGTAACAGAAGGAAAGGAACGCAAGGCAAAGCAATGCAAGGCAAGTGAAACAAAAGGCACGGCACGGCAAGGGGAAACAAGGGTAAGGCACGACAACGCAAGCTAGGCAATGCACGGCAAGGCAAGGAAAGGGTAACGCAAGGCAAGGCACGGTGAGGCAAGGCAAGGCTAATGCACAACAACGCACGGCTAGGCAATGCACGGCAAGGCAAGGAAAGGGTAACGCAAGTGAAGTCACTGTCAGGCGAGGCAAGGCTAAGGCACGACAACGCAAGGCTAGGCAATGCAGGTAAGGCAAGCAAGGAGTAACGGAACGGAAGGAAGGCAAGGGAAAGCAAGGCAAGGCAAGGTTAACGGAAGGAACGGCTCGGCAAGGGGAAACAAGGATAAGGCACGGCTACGCACGGCTAGGCAATGCACGGCCAGGCAAGGAAAGGGTAACGAAAGGCAAGGCACGGTGAGGCAAGTCAAGGTTAAGGCACGAAAACGCAAGGCTAGGCAGTGCACGGAAGGCAAGCAAAGAGTAACGGAAGGCAAGGAAGGCAAGGGAAAGCAAGGCAAGTTAAGGGTAAGGGAAGGAACGGCACGGCAAGGGGAAACAGGGCTAAGGCATGACAACGCAAGCTAGGCTATGCACGGCAAGGCAAGGAAAGGGTAACGCAAGGCAAGGCACGGTCAGGCAAGGCAAGGCTAATGCACGACAACGCAAGGCTAGGCAATGCACGGCAAGGCAAGGAAAGGGTAACGCAAGGCAAGGCTCTGTCAGGCGAGGCAAGGCTAAGGCACGACAACGCAAGGCTAGGCAATGCACGGAAGGTAAGCAAAGAGTATCGGAAGGCAAGGAAGGCAAGGGAAAGCAAGGCAAGTTAAGGGTAAGGTAAGGAACGGCACTGCAAGGGGAAACAAGGCTAAGGCACGACAACGCAAGCTAGGCAATGCACGGCAAGGCAAGGAAAGAGTAACGGAATGTAAGGAATGCAAGGGAAAGCAAGGCAAGGCAAGTGAAACAAAAGGCACGGCACGGCAAGGGGAAACAAGGGTAAGGCACGACAACGCAAGGCTACGCAAAGCACGGCAAGGCAAGGAAAGGGTAACGCAAGGCAAGGCACGGTGAGGCAAGGCAACGCTAATGCACGACAACGCACGGCTAGGCAAAGCAAGGCAAGGGAAGGAGAGGGTAACGCAAGGCCAGGCAGGGTCAGTCGAGGGAAGGCTAATGCACGACAACGCAAGGCTTGGCAGTGCACGGCTAGGCAAGGAAAGCGTAACAGAAGGAAAGGAAGGCAAGGCAAAGCAATGCAAGGCAAGTGAAACAAAAGGCACGGCACGGCAAGGGGAAAAAAGGGTAAGGCACGACAACGCAAGCTAGGCAATGCACGGCAAGGCAAGGAAAGGGTAACGCAAGGCAAAGCACGGTCAGTCAAGGCAAGGCTAATGCACGACATCGCAAGGCTTGGCAGTGCACGGCTAGGCAAGGAAAGCGTAACAGAAGGAAAGGAAGGAAAGGCAAAGCAATGCAAGGCAAGTGAAACAAAAGGCACGGCACGGCAAGGG
This sequence comes from Macrotis lagotis, assembly GCF_037893015.1. Lineage (NCBI taxonomy): Eukaryota > Metazoa > Chordata > Mammalia > Peramelemorphia > Peramelidae > Macrotis > Macrotis lagotis. Next base: position 717,760 of record NW_027421923.1, read on the forward strand.
GAAAAAAGGGTAAGGCACGACAACGCAAGCTAGGCAAAGCACGGCAAGACAAGGAAAGGGTAACGCAAGGCAAGGCACGGTGAGGCATGGCAAGGCTAAGGCACGACAACGCAAGGCTAGGCAATGCACGGCAAGGCAAGGAAAGGGTAACGCAAGGGAAGGCACGGTGAGGAAAGGCAAGGCTAATGCACAACAACGCACGTCTAGGCAATGCACGGCAAGGCAAAGAAAGGGTAACGCAAAGGAAGTCACGGTCAGGCGAGGCAAGGCTAAGGCACGACAACGCAAGGCTAGGCAATGCATGGCAAGGCAAGGAAAGAGTAACGGAATGTAAGGAATGCAAGGGAAAGCAAGGCAAGGCAAGAGTAACAGAAGGAACGGCACGGCAAGGGGAAACAAGGCTAAAGCACGACAACGCAAGCTAGGCAATGCACGGCAAGGCAAGGAAAGGGTAACGCAAGGCAAGGCACGGTCAGGAAATGCAAGGCTAATGCACGACAACGGAAGGCTAGGCCATGCACGGCAAGGCAAGGAAAGAGTAACGGAATGTAAGGATGCAAGGGAAAGCAAGGCAAGGCAAGAGTAACGGAAGGAACGGCACGGCAAGGGGAAACAAGGCTAAGGCACGACAACGGAAGGCTAGGCAAAGCACGGCAAGGAAAGGAAAGGGTAACGCAAAGCAAGGCACGGTGCGGCATGGCAAGGCTAATGCACGACAACGCACGGCTAGGCAAAGCAAGGCAAGGGAAGGAGAGGGTAACGCAAGGCCAGGCACGGTCAGTCGAAGGAAGGCTAATGCACGACAACGCAAGGCTTAGCAGTGCACGGCTAGGCAAGGAAAGCGTAACAGAAGGAAAGGAAGGCAAGGCAAACCAATGCAAGGCAAGTGAAACAAAAGGCACGGCACGGCAAGGGGAAACAAGGCTAAGGCACGACAACGCAAGCTAGGCAATGCACGGCAAAGCAAGGAAAGTGTAACGCAAGGCAAGGCACGGTCAGTCGAGGCAAGGCTAATGCACGACAACGCAAGGCTAGGTAGTGCACGGCTAGGCAAGGAAAGAGTAACAGAAGGAAAGGAAGGCAAGGCAAGGCAAGGCAAGGCAAGTGTAACAAAAGGCACGGCACGGCAAGGGGAAACAAGGGTAAGGCACGACAACGCAAGGTAGGCAATGCACGGCAAGGCAAGGAAAGGGCAACGTAAGGCAAGGCACGGTGAGGCAAGGTAAGGCTAATGCACGACAACGCACGTCTAGGCAATGTACGGCAAGGCAAGGAAAGGGTAACGCAACGAAAGGCTCTGTCAGGCGAGGCAAGGCTAAGGCACGACAACGCAAGGCTAGGCAATGCACGGAAGGTAAGCAAAGAATAACGGAAGGCAAGGAAGGCAAGGGAAAGCAAGGCAAGTTAAGGGTAAGGTAAGGAACGGCACGGCAAGAGGAAACAAGGCTAAGGCACGACAACGCAAGCAAGGCAATGCACGGCAAGGCAAGGAAAGGGTAACGCAAGGCAAGGCACGGTCAGGAAATGCAAGGCTAATGCACGACAACGGAAGGCTAGGCAATGCACGGCAAGGCAAGGAAAGAGTAACGGAATGTAAGGAATACAAGGGAAAGCAAGGCAAGGCAAGAGTAACGGAAGGAAAGGCACGGCAAGGGGAAACAAGGCTAAGGCACGGCAACGCAAGGATGGCAAAGCACGGCAAGGCAAGGAAAGGGTAACGCAAGGCAAGGCACGGTGAGGCAAGGCAAGGCTAATGCACGACAACGCACGGCTAGGCAAAGCAAGGCAAGGGAAGGACAGGGTAACGCAAGGCCAGGCACGGTCAGTCGAGAGAAGGCTAATGCACGACAACGCAAGGCTTGGCAGTGCACGGCTAGGCAAGGAAAGCGTAACAGAAGGAAAGGAAGGCAAGGCAAAGCAATGCCAGGCAAGTGAAACAAATGGCACGGCACGGCAAGGGGAAACAAGGCTAAGGCACGACAACGCAAGCTAGGCAATGCACGACAAGGCAAGGAGAGGGTAACGCAAGGCAAGGCACGGTCAGTCGAGGCAAGGCTAATGCACGACAACGCAAGGCTTGGCAGTGCACGGCTAGGCAAGGAAAGCGTAACAGAAGGAAAGGAAGGCAAGGCAAAGCAATGCAAGGCAAGTGAAACAAAAGGCACGGCACGGCAAGGGGAAAAAAGGGTAAGGCACGACAACGCAAGCTAGGCAATGCACGGCAAGGCAAGGAAAGGGTAACTCAAGGCAAGTCACGGTGAGGCAAGGCAAGGCTAATGCACGACAACGCAAGGCTAGGCAGTGCACGGCTAGGCAAGGAAAGCCTAACAGAAGGAACGGAAGGCAAGGCAAAGCAATGAAAGGCAAGTGAAACAAAAACGCACGGCACGGCAAGGGGAAACAAGGGTAAGGCACGACAACGCAAGCTAGGCAATGCACGGCAAGGCAAGGAAAGGGTAACGCAAGGCAAGGCACGGTGAGGCATGGCAAGGCTAATGCACGACAACGCACGGCTAGGAAAAGCAAGGCAAGGGAAGGAGAGGGTAACGCAAGGCCAGGCACGGTCAGACGAGGGAAGGCTAATGCACGACAACGCAAGGCTTAGCAGTGCACGGCTAGGCAAGGAAAGCGTAACATAAGGAAAGGAAGGCAAGGCAAAGCAATGCAAGGCAAGTGAAACAAAAGGCACGGCACGGCAAGGGGAAACAAGGTTAAGGCACGACAACGCAAGCTAGGCAATGCACGGCAAGGCAAGGAAAGGGGAACGCAAGGCAAGGCAGGGTCAGGCAAGACAAGGCTAAGGCACGACAACGCAAGGCTAGGCAATGCACGGCAAGGCAAGGAAAGGGTAACGCAAGGGAAGTCACGGTGAGGAAAGGCAAGGCTAATGCACAACAACGCACGTCTAGGCAAAGCACGGCAAGGGAAAGAAAGGGTAACGCAAGGGAAGTCACGGTCAGGCGAGGCAAGGCTAAGGCACGACAACGCAAGGCTAGGCAATGCATGGTAAGGCAAGGAAAGAGTAACGGAATGTAAGGAATGCAAGGGAAAGCAAGGCAAGGCAAGAGTAACAGAAGGAACGGCACGGCAAGGGGAAACAAGGCTAAGGCACGACAACGCAAGGTAGGCAATGCACGGCAAGGCAAGGAAAGGGTAACGCAAGGCAAGGCACGGTCAGGAAATGCAAGGCTAATGCACGAAAACGGAAGGCTAGGCCATGCACGGCAAGGCAAGGAAAGAGTAACGGAATGTAAGGAATGCAAGGGAAAGCAAGGCAAGGCAAGAGTAACGGAAGGAACGGCACGGCAAGGGGAAACAAGGATAAGGCACGACAACGCAAGGCTAGGCAAAGCACGGCAAGGCAAGGAAAGGGCAACGCAAGGCAAGGCACGGTGCGGCATGGCAAGGCTAATGCACGACAACGCACGGCTAGGCAAAGCAAGGCAAGGGAAGGAGAGGGTAACGCAAGGCCAGGCACGGTCAGTCGAGGGAAGGCTAATGCACGACAACGCAAGGCTTAGCAGTGCACGGCTAGGCAAGGAAAGCGTAAGAGAAGGAAAGGAAGGCAAGGCAAAGCAATGCAAGGCAAGTGAAACAAAAGGCACGGCACGGCAAGGGGAAACAAGGCTAAGGCACGACAACGCAAGCTAGGCAATGCACGGCAAAGCAAGGAAAGTGTAACGCAAGGCAAGGCACGGTCAGTCGAGGCAAGGCTAATGCACGACAACGCAAGGCTTGGCAGTGCACGGCTAGGGAAGGAAAGCGTAACAGAAGGAAAGGAAGGCAAGGCAAAGCAATGCAAGGCAAGTGAAACAAAAGGCACGGCACGGTAAGGGGAAAAAAGGGTAAGGCACGACAACGCAAGCTAGGCAATGCACGGCAAGGCAAGGAAAGGGTAACGCAAGGCAAGGCACGGTCAGACAAGGCAAGGCTAATGCACGACAAGGCCAGGCTAGGCAATGCACGGTAAGGCAAGGAAAGAGTAACGGAAGGCAAGGAATGCAAGGGAAACAAGGCAAGGCAAGAGTAACGGAAGGAACGGCACGGCAAGGGGAAGCAAGGCTAAGGCACGACAACGCATGGCTAGGCAATGCACGGCAAGGTAAGGAAAGGGTAACGCAAAGCAAGGCACGGTCAGTCGAGGCAAGGCTAATGCACGACAACGCAAGGCTAGGTAGTGCACGGCTAGGAAAGGAAAGAGTAACAGAAGGAAAGGAAGGCAAGGCAAAGCAAGGCAAGGCAAGTGTAACAAAAGGCACGGCACGGCAAGGGGAAACAAGGGTAAGGCACGACAACGCAAGCTAGGCAATGCACGGCAAGGCAAAGACAGGGTAACGTAAGGCAAGGCACGGTGAGGCAAGGCAAGGCTAATGCACAACAACGCACGGCTAGGCAATGGACGGCAAGGCAAGGAAAGGGTAACGCAAGGGAAGTCACGGTCAGGCGAGGCAAAGCTACGGCACGACAACGCAAGGCTAGGCAATGCACGGATGGTAAGCAAAGAGTAACGAAATGCAAGGAAGGCAAGGGAAAGCAAGGCAAGTCAAGAGTAAGGGAAGGAACGGCACGGCAAGGTGAAACAAGGCTAAGGCACGACAACGCAAGCTGGGCAAAGCACGGTAAGGCAAGGAAAGGGTAACGGAAGGCAAGGCACGGTCAGGCAAGGCAAGGCTAATGCACGACAACGCAAGGCTAGGCAGTGCACGGCTAGGCAAGGAACGAGTAACGGAAGGAATGGAAGGCAAGGCAAAGCAAGGCAAGGCAAGTGTAACAAAAGGCACGGCACGGCAAGGGGAAACAAGGCTAAGGCACGACAACGCAAGCTAGGCAATGCACGACAAGGCAAGGAAAGGGTAACGCAAGGCAAGGCAGGGTCAGGCGAGACAAGTCTAAGGCACGACAACGCAAGGCTAGGCAATGCACGGCAAGGCAAGGAAAGGGTAACGCAAGGGAAGGCACGGTGAGGAAAGGCAAGGCTAATGCACAACAACGCACGTCTAGGCAATGCACGGCAAGGCAAGGAAAGGGTAACGCAAGGGAAGTCACGGTCAGGCGAGGCAAGGCTAAGTCACGACAACGCAAGGCTAGGCAATGCACGGAAGGTAAGCAAAGAGCAACGGAAGGCAAGGAAGGCAAGGGAAAGCAAGGCAAGTTAAGGGTAAGGGAAGGAACGGCACGGCAAGGGGAAACAAGGCTAAGGCACGACAACGCAAGCTAGGCAATGCACGGCAAGGCAAGGAAAGGGTAACGCAAGGCAAGGCACGGTCAGGAAATGCAAGGCTAATGTACGACAACGGAAGGCTAGGCAATGCACGGCAAGGCAAGGAAAGAGTAACGGAATGTAAGGAATGCAAGGGAAAGCAAGGCAAGGCATGAGTAACGGAAGGAACGGCACGGCAAGGGGAAACAAGGCTAAGGCACGACAACGCAAGCTAGGCAATGCACGGCAAGGCAAGGAAAGGGTAACGCAAGGCAAGGGAGGGTCAGGCGAGGCAAGGCTAATGCACGACAACGCAAGGCTTGGCAGTGCACGGCTAGGCAAGGAACGAGTAACAGAAGGAAAGGAACGCAAGGCAAAGCAATGCAAGGCAAGTGAAACAAAAGGCACGGCTCGGCAAGGGGAAACAAGGGTAAGGCACGACAACGCAAGCTAGGCAATGCACGGCAAGGCAAGGAAAGGGTAACGCAAGGCAAGGCACGGTGAGGCAAGGCAAGGCTAATGCACAACAACGCACGGCTAGGCGATGCACGGCAAGGCAAGGAAAGGGTAACGCAAGTGAAGTCACGGTCAGGCGAGGCAAGGCTAAGGCAAGACAACGCAAGGCTAGGCAATGCAGGTAAGGCAAGCAAGGAGTAACGGAAGGGAAGGAAGGCAAGGGAAAGCAAGGCAAGGGAAGGTTAACGGAAGGAACGGCTCGGCAAGGGGAAACAAGGCTAAGGCACGGCTACGCACGGCTAGGCAATGCACGGCCAGGCAAGGAAAGGGTAACGCAAGGCAAGGCACGGTGAGGCAAGTCAAGGCTAAGGCACGAAAACGCAAGGCTAGGCCGTGCACGGAAGGCAAGCAAAGAGTAACGAAAAGCAAGGAAGGCAAGGGAAAGCAAGGCAAGTTAAGGGTAAGGGAAGGAACGGCACGGCAAGGGGAAACAGGGCTAAGGCATGACAACGCAACCCAGGCAATGCACGGCAAGGCAAGGAAAGGGCAACGCAAGGCAAGGCACGGTCAGGCAAGGCAAGGCTAATGCACGACAACGCAAGGCTAGGCAATGCACGGAAAGGCAAGGAAAGAGTAACGGAAGGCAAGGAAAGCAAGGGAAAGCAAGGCAAGGCAAGAATAACGGAAGGAACGGCACGGCAAGGGGAAGCAAGGCTAAGGCACGACAACGCAAGGCTAGGCAATGCACGGCAAGGCAAGGAAAGGGTAACGCAACGAAAGGCTCTGTCAGGCGAGGCAAGGCTAAGGCACGACAACGCAAGGCTAGGCAATGCACGGAAGGTAAGCACAGAGTAACGGAAGGCAAGGAAGGCAAGGGAAAGCAAGGCAAGTTAAGGGTAAGGTAAGGAACGGCACGGCAAGAGGAAACAAGGCTAAGGCACGACAACGCAAGCAAGGCAATGCACGGCAAGGCAAGGAAAGGGTAACGCAAGGCAAGGCACGGTCAGGAAATGCAAGGCTAATGCACGACAACGGAAGGCTAGGCAATGCACGGCAAGGCAAGGAAAGAGTAACGGAATGTAAGGAATACAAGGGAAAGCAAGGCAAGGCAAGAGTAACGGAAGGAAAGGCACGGCAAGGGGAAACAAGGCTAAGGCACGGCAACGCAAGGCTAGGCAAAGCACGGCAAGGCAAGGAAAGGGTAACGCAAGGCAAGGCACGGTGAGGCAAGGCAAGGCTAATGCACGACAACGCACGGCTAGGCAAAGCAAGGCAAGGGAAGGACAGGGTAACGCAAGGCCAGGCACGGTCAGTCGAGAGAAGGCTAATGCACGACAACGCAAGGCTTGGCAGTGCACGGCTAGGCAAGGAAAGCGTAACAGAAGGAAAGGAAGGCAAGGCAAAGCAATGCAAGGCAAGTGAAACAAAAGGCACGGCACGGCAAGGGGAAACAAGGCTAAGGCACGACAACGCAAGCTAGGGAATGCACGGCAAGGCAAGGAAAGGGTAACGTCAGGCAAGGCACAGTGAGGCAAGGCAAGGCTAATGCACAACAACGCACGGCTAGGCAATGGACGGCAAGGCAAGGAAAGGGTAACGCAAGGGAAGTCACGGTCAGGCGAGGCAAGGCTACGGCACGACAACGCAAGGCTTGGCAGTGCACGGCTAGGCAAGGAAAGCGTAACAGAAGGAAAGGAAGGCAAGGCAAAGCAATGCAAGGCAAGTGAAACAAAAGGCACGGCACGGCAAGGGGAAAAAAGGGTAAGGCACGACAACGCAAGCTAGGCAATGCACGGTAAGGCAAGGAAAGAGTAACGGAAGGCAAGGAATGCAAGGGAAACAAGGCAAGGCAAGAGTAACGGAAGGAACGGCACGGGAAGGGGAAGCAAGGCTAAGGCACGACAACGCAAGGCTAGGCAGTGCACGGCTAGGCAAGTAAAGAGTAACAGAAGGAAAGGAAGGCAAGGCAAAGCAATGCAAGGCAAGTGAAACAAAAGGCACGGCACGGCAAGGAGAAACAAGGGTAAGGCACGACAACGCAAGCTAGGGAATGCACGGCAAGGCAAGGAAAGGGTAACGTAAGGCAAGGCACGGTGAGGCAAGGCAAGGCTAATGCACAACAACGCACGGCTAGGCAATGGACGGCAAGGCAAGGAAAGGGTAACGCAAGGGAAGTCACGGTCAGGCGAGGCAAGGCTACGGCACGATAACGCCAGGCTGGGCAATGCACGGATGGTAAGCAAAGAGTAACGGAAGGCAAGGAAGGCAAGGGAAAGCAAGGCAAGGCAAGAGTAAGGGAAGGAACGGCACGGCAAGGGGAAACAAGGCTAAGGCACGACAACGCAAGCTGGGCAAAGCACGGCAAGGCAAGGAAAGGGTAACGCAAGGCAAGGCACGGTCAGGCAAGGCAAGGCTAATGCACGACAACGCAAGGCTAGGCAGTGCACGGCTAGGCAAGGAACGAGTAACGGAAGGAATGGAAGGCAAGGCAAAGCAAGGCAAGGCAAGTGTAACAAAAGGCACGGCACGGCAAGGGGAAACAAGGCTAAGGCACGACAACGCAAGCTAGGCAATGCACGGCAAGGCAAGGAAAGGGTAACGCAAGGCAAGGCAGGGTCAGGCGAGACAAGGCTAAGGCACGACAACGCAAGGCTAGGCAATGCACGTCAAGGCAAGGAAAGGGTAACGCAAGGGAAGGCACGTTGAGGAAAGGCAAGGCTAATGCACAACAACGCACGTCTAGGCAATGCACGGCAAGGCAAGGAAAGGGTAACGCAAGGGAAGTCACGGTCAGGCGAGGCAAGGCTAAGGCACGACAACGCAAGGCTAGGCAATGCACGGCAAGGCAAGGAAAGAGTAACGGAAGGCAAGGAATGCAAGGGAAACAAGGCAAGGCAAGAGTAACGGAAGGAACGGCACGGCAAGGGGAAGCAAGGCTAAGGCACGACAACGCATGGCTAGGCAATGCACGGCAAGGTAAGGAAAGGGTAACGCAAAGCAAGGCACGGTCAGTCGAGGCAAGGCTAATGCACGACAACGCAAGGCTAGGTAGTGCACGGCTAGGCAAGGAAAGAGTAACAGAAGGAAAGGAAGGCAAGGCAAAGCAAGGCAAGGCAAGTGAAACAAAAGGCACGGCACGGCAAGGGGAAACAAGGGTAAGGCACGACAACGCAAGGTAGGCAATGCACGGCAAGGCAAGGAAAGGGTAACGCAAGGCAAGGCACGGTGAGGCAAGGTAAGGCTAATGCACAACAACGCACGTCTAGGCAATGTACGGCAAGGCACGGAAAGGGTAACGCAACGAAAGGCTCTGTCAGGCGAGGCAAGGCTAAGGCACGACAACGCAAGGCTAGGCAATGCACGGAAGGTAAGCAAAGAGTAACGGAAGGCAAGGAAGGCAAGGGAAAGCAAGGCAAGTTAAGGGTAAGGTAAGGAACGGCACGGCAAGAGGAAACAAGGCTAAGGCACGACAACGCAAGCAAGGCAATGCCCGGCAAGGCAAGGAAAGGGTAACGCAAGGCAAGGCACGGTCAGGAAATGCAAGGCTAATGCACGACAACGGAAGGCTAGGCAAGGCACGGCAAGGCAAGGAAAGAGTAACGGAATGTAAGGAATACAAGGGAAAGCAAGGCAAGGCAAGAGTAACGGAAGGAAAGGCACGGCAAGGGGAAACAAGGCTAAGGCACGGCAACGCAAGGCTAGGCAAAGCACGGCAAGGCAAGGAAAGGGTAACGCAAGGCAAGGCACGGTGAGGCAAGGCAAGGCTAATGAACGACAACGCACGGCTAGGCACAGCAAGGCAAGGGAAGGACAGGGTAACGCAAGGCCAGGCACGGTCAGTCGAGAGAAGGCTAATGCACGACAACGCAAGGCTTGGCAGTGCACGGCTAGGCAAGGAAAGCGTAACAGAAGGAAAGGAAGGCAAGGCAAAGCAATGCAAGGCAAGTGAAACAAATGGCACGGCACGGCAAGGGGAAACAAGGCTAAGGCACGACAACGCAAGCTAGGCAATGCACGACAAGGCAAGGAGAGGCTAACGCAAGGCAAGGCACGGTGAGGCATGGCAAGGCTAATGCACGACAACGCACGGCTAGGCAAAGCAAGGCAAGGGAAGGAGAGGGTAACGCAAGGCCAGGCACGGTCAGTCGAGGCAAGGCTAATGCACGACAACGCAAGGCTTGGCAGTGCACGGCTAGGCAAGGAAAGCGTAACAGAAGGAAAGGAAGGCAAGGCAAAGCAATGCAAGGCAAGTGAAACAATAGGCACGGCACGGCAAGGGGAAAAAAGGGTAAGGCACGACAAAGCAAGCTAGGCAATGCACGGCAAGGCAAGGAAAGGGTAACTCAAGGCAAGTCACGGTGAGGCAAGGCAAGGCTAATGCACGACAACGCAAGGCTTGGCAGTGCACGGCTAGGCAAGGAAAGCCTAACAGAAGGAAAGGAAGGCAAGGCAAAGCAATGCAAGGCAAGTGAAACAAAAGGCACGGCACGGCAAGGGGAAACAAGGGTAAGGCACGACAACGCAAGCTAGGCAATGCACGGCAAGGCAAAGACAGGGTAACGTAAGGCAAGGCACGGTGAGGCAAGGCAAGGCTAATGCACAACAACGCACGGCTAGGCAATGGACGGCAAGGCAAGGAAAGGGTAACGCAAGGGAAGTCACGGTAAGGCGAGGCAAGGCTACGGCACGACAACGCAAGGCTAGGCAATGCACGGATGGTAAGCAAAGAGTAACGAAAGGCAAGGAAGGCAAGGGAAAGCAAGGCAAGTCAAGAGTAAGGGAAGGAACGGCACGGCAAGGTGAAACAAGGCTAAGGCACGACAACGCAAGCTGGGCAAAGCACGATAAGGCAAGGAAAGGGTAACGGAAGGCAAGGCACGGTCAGGCAAGGCAAGGCTAATGCACGACAACGCAAGGCTAGGCAGTGCACGGCTAGGCAAGGAACGAGTAACGGAAGGAATGGAAGGCAAGGCAAAGCAAGGCAAGGCAAGTGTAACAAAAGGCACGGCACGGCAAGGGGAAACAAGGCTAAGGCACTACAACGCAAGCTAGGCAATGCACGGCAAGGCAAGGAAAGGGTAACGCAAGGCAAGGCAGGGTGAGGCGAGACAAGGCTAAGGCACGACAACGCAAGGCTAGGCAATGCATGGCAAGGCAAGGAAAGGGTAACGCAAGGGAAGGCACGGTGAGGAAAGGCAAGGCTAATGCACAACAACGCACGTCTAGGCAATGCACGGCAAGGCAAGGAAAGGGTAACGCAAGGGAAGTCACGGTCAGGCGAGGCAAGGCTAAGTCACGACAACGCAAGGCTAGGCAATGCACGGAAGGTAAGCAAAGAGCAACGGAAGGCAAGGAAGGCAAGGGAAAGCAAGGCAAGTTAAGGGTAAGGGAAGGAACGGCACGGCAAGGGGAAACAAGGCTAAGGCACGACAACGCAAGCTAGGCAATGCACGGCAAGGCAAGGAAAGGGTAACGCAAGGCAAGGCACGGTCAGGAAATGCAAGGCTAATGTACGACAACGGAAGGCTAGGCAATGCACGGCAAGGCAAGGAAAGAGTAACGGAATGTAAGGAATGCAAGGGAAAGCAAGGCAAGGCATGAGTAACGGAAGGAACGGCACGGCAAGGGGAAACAAGGCTAAGGCACGACAACGCAAGCTAGGCAATGCACGGCAAGGCAAGGAAAGGGTAACGCAAGGCAAGGCAGGGTCAGGCGAGGCAAGGCTAATGCACGACAACGCAAGGCTTGGCAGTGCACGGCTAGGCAAGGAACGAGTAACAGAAGGAAAGGAACGCAAGGCAAAGCAATGCAAGGCAAGTGAAACAAAAGGCACGGCTCGGCAAGGGGAAACAAGGGTAAGGCACGACAACGCAAGCTAGGCAATGCACGGCAAGTCAAGGAAAGGGTAACGCAAGGCAAGGCACGGTGAGGCAAGGCAAGGCTAATGCACAACAACGCACGGCTAGGCGATGCACGGCAAGGCAAGGAAAGGGTAACGCAAGTGAAGTCACGGTCAGGCGAGGCAAGGCTAAGGCAAGACAACGCAAGGCTAGGCAATGCAGGTAAGGCAAGCAAGGAGTAACGGAAGGGAAGGAAGTCAAGGGAAAGCAAGGCAAGGGAAGGTTAACGGAAGGAACGGCTCGGCAAGGGGAAACAAGGCTAAGGCACGGCTACGCACGGCTAGGCAATGCACGGCCAGGCAAGGAAAGGGTAACGCAAGGCAAGGCACGGTGAGGCAAGTCAAGGCTAAGGCACGAAAACGCAAGGCTAGGCCGTGCACGGAAGGCAAGCAAAGAGTAACGAAAAGCAAGGAAGGCAAGGGAAAGCAAGGCAAGTTAAGGGTAAGGGAAGGAACGGCACGGCAAGGGGAAAAAGGGCTAAGGCATGACAACGCAACCCAGGCAATGCACGGCAAGGCAAGGAAAGGGCAACGCAAGGCAAGGCACGGTCAGGCAAGGCAAGGCTAATGCACGACAACGCAAGGCTAGGCAATGCACGGCAAGGCAAGGAAAGAGTAACGGAAGGCAAGGAATGCAAGGGAAAGCAAGGCAAGGCAAGAGTAACGGAAGGAACGGCACGGCAAGGGGAAGCAAGGCTAAGGCACGACAACGCAAGGCTAGGCAATGCACGGCAAGGCAAGGAAAGGGTAACGCAACGAAAGGCTCTGTCAGGCGAGGCAAGGCTAAGGCACGACAACGCAAGGCTAGGCAATGCACGGAAGGTAAGCACAGAGTAACGGAAGGCAAGGAAGGCAAGGGAAAGCAAGGCAAGTTAAGGGTAAGGTAAGGAACGGCACGGCAAGAGGAAACAAGGCTAAGGCACGACAACGCAAGCAAGGCAATGCACGGCAAGGCAAGGAAAGGGTAACGCAAGGCAAGGCACGGTCAGGAAATGCAAGGCTAATGCACGACAACGGAAGGCTAGGCAATGCACGGCAAGGCAAGGAAAGAGTAACGGAATGTAAGGAATACAAGGGAAAGCAAGGCAAGGCAAGAGTAACGGAAGGAAAGGCACGGCAAGGGGAAACAAGGCTAAGGCACGGCAACGCAAGGCTAGGCAAAGCACGGCAAGGCAAGGAAAGGGTAACGCAAGGCAAGGCACGGTGAGGCAAGGCAAGGCTAATGCACGACAACGCACGGCTAGGCAAAGCAAGGCAAGGGAAGGACAGGGTAACGCAAGGCCAGGCACGGTCAGTCGAGAGAAGGCTAATGCACGACAACGCAAGGCTTGGCAGTGCACGGCTAGGCAAGGAAAGCGTAACAGAAGGAAAGGAAGGCAAGGCAAGGCAATGCAAGGCAAGTGAAACAAAAGGCACGGCACGGCAAGGGGAAACAAGGCTAAGGCACGACAACGCAAGCTAGGGAATGCACGGCAAGGCAAGGAAAGGGTAACGTCAGGCAAGGCACAGTGAGGCAAGGCAAGGCTAATGCACAACAACGCACGGCTAGGCAATGGACGGCAAGGCAAGGAAAGGGTAACGCAAGGGAAGTCACGGTCAGGCGAGGCAAGGCTACGGCACGACAACGCAAGGCTTGGCAGTGCACGGCTAGGCAAGGAAAGCGTAACAGAAGGAAAGGAAGGAAAGGCAAAGCAATGCAAGGCAAGTGAAACAAAAGGCACGGCACGGCAAGGGGAAAAAAGGGTAAGGCACGACAACGCAAGCTAGGCAATGCACGGTAAGGCAAGGAAAGAGTAACGGAAGGCAAGGAATGCAAGGGAAACAAGGCAAGGCAAGAGTAACGGAAGGAACGGCACGGCAAGGGGAAGCAAGGCTAAGGCACGACAACGCAAGGCTAGGCAATGCACGGCAAGGCAAGGAAAGGGTAACGCAAGGCAAGGCACGGTGAGGCAAGGCAAGGCTAAGGCACGAAAACGCAAGGCTAGGCAATGCACGGATGGCAAGCAAAGAGTAACGGAAGGCAAGGAAGGCAAGGGAAAGCAAGGCAAGGCAAGGGTAAGGGAAGGAACGGCACGGCAAGGGGAAACAAGGCTAAGGCACGACAACGCAAGGCTAGGCAGTGCACGGCTAGGCAAGGAAAGAGTAACAGAAGGAAAGGAAGGCAAGGCAAAGCAATGCAAGGCAAGTGAAACAAAAGGCACGGCACGGCAAGGAGAAACAAGGGTAAGGCACGACAACGCAAGCTAGGGAATGCACGGCAAGGCAAGGAAAGGGTAACGTAAGGCAAGGCACGGTGAGGCAAGGCAAGGCTAATGCACAACAACGCACGGCTAGGCAATGGACGGCAAGGCAAGGAAAGGGTAACGCAAGGGAAGTCACGGTCAGGCGAGGCAAGGCTACGGCACGATAACGCCAGGCTGGGCAATGCACGGATGGTAAGCAAAGAGTAACGGAAGGCAAGGAAGGCAACGGAAAACAAGGCAAGGCAAGAGTAAGGGAAGTAACGGCACGGCAAGGGGAAACAAGGCTAAGGCACGACAACGCAAGCTGGGCAAAACACGGCAAGGCAAGGAAAGGGTAACGCAAGGCAAGGCACGGTCAGGCAAGGCAAGGCTAATGCACGACAACGCAAGGCTAGGCAGTGCACGGCTAGGCAAGGAACGAGTAACGGAAGGAATGGAAGGCAAGGCAAAGCAAGGCAAGGCAAGTGTAACAAAAGGCACGGCACGGCAAGGGGAAACAAGGCTAAGGCACGACAACGCAAGCTAGGCAATGCACGGCAAGGCAAGGAAAGGGTAACGCAAGGCAAGGCAGGGTCAGGCGAGACAAGGCTAAGGCACGACAACGCAAGGCTAGGCAATGCACGGCAAGGCAAGGAAAGGGTAACGCAAGGGAAGGCACGTTGAGGAAAGGCAAGGCTAATGCACAACAACGCACGTCTAGGCAATGCACGGCAAGGCAAGGAAAGGGTAACGCAAGGGAAGTCACGGTCAGGCGAGGCAAGGCTAAGGCACGACAACGCAAGGCTAGGCAATGCACGGCAAGGCAAGGAAAGAGTAACGGAATGTAAGGAATGCAAGGGAAAGCAAGGCAAGGCAAGAGTAACAGAAGGAACGGCACGGCAAGGGGAAACAAGGCTACGGCACGACAACGCAAGCTAGGCAATGCACGGCAAGGCAAGGAAAGGGTAACGCAAGGCAAGGCACGGTCAGAGAATGCAAGGCTAATGCAAGACAACGCAATCTAGGCAATGCACGGTAAGGCAAGGAAAGAGTAACGGAAGGCAAGGAAGGCAAGGGAAAGCAAGGCAAGGCAAGGGTAAGGGAAGGAACGGCACGGCAAGGGGAAACAAGGCTAAGGCACGACAACGCAAGCTAGGCAATGCACGGCAAGGCAATGAAAGGGTAACGCAAGGCAAGGCACGATCAGGCGTGGCAAGGCTAATGCACGACAACGCAAGGCTAGGCAGTGCACGGCTAGGCAAGGAAAGAGTAACGGAAGGATAGGAAGGCAAGGCAAAGCAAGGCAAGGGAAGTGTAACAAACGGCACGGCACGGCAAGGGGAAACAAGGTAAGGCACGACAACGCAAGCTAGGCAATGCACGGCAAGGCAAGGAAAGGGTAACGCAAGGCAAGGCACGGTCAGTCGAGGCAAGGCTAATGCACGACAACGCAAGGCTTGGCAGTGCAAGGCTAGGCAAGGAAAGAGTAACAGAAGGAAAGGAAGGCAAGGCAAAGCAATGCAAGGCAAGTGAAACAAAAGGCACGGCACGGCAAGGAGAAACAAGGGTAAGGCACGACAACGCAAGCTAGGGAATGCACGGCAAGGCAAGGAAAGGGTAACGTAAGGCAAGGCACGGTGAGGCAAGGCAAGGCTAATGCACAACAACGCACGGCTAGGCGATGCACGGCAAGGCAAGGAAAGGGTAACGCAAGTGAAGTCACGGTCAGGCGAGGCAAGGCTAAGGCAAGACAACGCAAGGCTAGGCAATGCAGGTAAGGCAAGCAAGGAGTAACGGAAGGGAAGGAAGTCAAGGGAAAGCAAGGCAAGGGAAGGTTAACGGAAGGAACGGCTCGGCAAGGGGAAACAAGGCTAAGGCACGGCTACGCACGGCTAGGCAATGCACGGCCAGGCAAGGAAAGGGTAACGCAAGGCAAGGCACGGTGAGACAAGTCAAGGCTAAGGCACGAAAACGCAAGGCTAGGCCGTGCACGGAAGGCAAGCAAAGAGTAACGAAAAGCAAGGAAGGCAAGGGAAAGCAAGGCAAGTTAAGGGTAAGGGAAGGAACGGCACGGCAAGGGGAAAAAGGGCTAAGGCATGACAACGCAACCCAGGCAATGCACGGCAAGGCAAGGAAAGGGCAACGCAAGGCAAGGCACGGTCAGGCAAGGCAAGGCTAATGCACGACAACGCAAGGCTAGGCAATGCACGGCAAGGCAAGGAAAGAGTAACGGAAGGCAAGGAATGCAAGGGAAAGCAAGGCAAGGCAAGAGTAACGGAAGGAACGGCACGGCAAGGGGAAGCAAGGCTAAGGCACGACAACGCAAGGCTAGGCAATGCACGGCAAGGCAAGGAAAGGGTAACGCAACGAAAGGCTCTGTCAGGCGAGGCAAGGCTAAGGCACGACAACGCAAGGCTAGGCAATGCACGGAAGGTAAGCACAGAGTAACGGAAGGCAAGGAAGGCAAGGGAAAGCAAGGCAAGTTAAGGGTAAGGTAAGGAACGGCACGGCAAGAGGAAACAAGGCTAAGGCACGACAACGCAAGCAAGGCAATGCACGGCAAGGCAAGGAAAGGGTAACGCAAGGCAAGGCACGGTCAGGAAATGCAAGGCTAATGCACGACAACGGAAGGCTAGGCAATGCACGGCAAGGCAAGGAAAGAGTAACGGAATGTAAGGAATACAAGGGAAAGCAAGGCAAGGCAAGAGTAACGGAAGGAAAGGCACGGCAAGGGGAAACAAGGCTAAGGCACGGCAACGCAAGGCTAGGCAAAGCACGGCAAGGCAAGGAAAGGGTAACGCAAGGCAAGGCACGGTGAGGCAAGGCAAGGCTAATGCACGACAACGCACGGCTAGGCAAAGCAAGGCAAGGGAAGGACAGGGTAACGCAAGGCCAGGCACGGTCAGTCGAGAGAAGGCTAATGCACGACAACGCAAGGCTTGGCAGTGCACGGCTAGGCAAGGAAAGCGTAACAGAAGGAAAGGAAGGCAAGGCAAGGCAATGCAAGGCAAGTGAAACAAAAGGCACGGCACGGCAAGGGGAAACAAGGCTAAGGCACGACAACGCAAGCTAGGGAATGCACGGCAAGGCAAGGAAAGGGTAACGTCAGGCAAGGCACAGTGAGGCAAGGCAAGGCTAATGCACAACAACGCACGGCTAGGCAATGGACGGCAAGGCAAGGAAAGGGTAACGCAAGGGAAGTCACGGTCAGGCGAGGCAAGGCTACGGCACGATAACGCAAGGCTGGGCAATGCACGGATGGTAAGCAAAGAGTAACGGAAGGCAAGGAAGGCAAGGGAAAGCAAGGCAAGGCAAGAGTAAGGGAAGGAACGGCACGGCAAGGGGAAACAAGGCTAAGGCACGACAACGCAAGCTGGGCAAAACACGGCAAGGCAAGGAAAGGGTAACGCAAGGCAAGGCACGGTCAGGCAAGGCAAGGCTAATGCACGACAACGCAAGGCTAGGCAGTGCACGGCTAGGGAAGGAACGAGTAACGGAAGGAATGGAAGGCAAGGCAAAGCAAGGCAAGGCAAGTGTAACAAAAGGCACGGCACGGCAAGGGGAAACAAGGCTAAGGCACGACAACGCAAGCTAGGCAATGCACGGCAAGGCAAGGAAACGGTAACGCAAGGCAAGGCAGGGTCAGGCGAGACAAGGCTAAGGCACGACAACGCAAGGCTAGGCAATGCACGGCAAGGCAAGGAAAGGGTAACGCAAGGGAAGGCACGTTGAGGAAAGGCAAGGCTAATGCACAACAACGCACGTCTAGGCAATGCACGGCAAGGCAAGGAAAGGGTAACGCAAGGGAAGTCACGGTCAGGCGAGGCAAGGCTAAGGCACGACAACGCAAGGCTAGGCAATGCACGGCAAGGCAAGGAAAGAGTAACGGAATGTAAGGAATGCAAGGGAAAGCAAGGCAAGGCAACAGTAACAGAAGGAACGGCACGGCAAGGGGAAACAAGGCTAAGGCACGACAACGCAAGCTAGGCAATGCACGGCAAGGCAAGGAAATGGTAACGCAAGGCAAGGCACGGTCAGGAAATGCAAGGCTAATGCACGACAACGGAAGGCTAGGCAATGCACGGCAAGGCAAGGAAAGAGTAACGGAATGTAAGGAATGCAAGAGAAAGCAAGGCAAGGCAAGTGTAACGGAAGGAACGGCACGGCAAGGGGAAACAAGGCTAAGGCACGACAACGCAAGGCTAGGCAAAGCACGGCAAGGCAAGGAAAGGGTAACGCAAGGCAAGGCACGGTGAGGCATGCCAAGGCTAAGGCACGACAACGCACGGCTAGGCAAAGCAAGGCAAGGGAAGGAGAGGGTAGCGCAAGGCCAGGCACGGTCACTCGAGGGAAGGCTAATGCACGACAACGTAAGGCTTAGCAGTGCACGGCTAGGCAAGGAAAGCGTAACAGAAGGAAAGGAAGGCAAGGCAAAGCAATGCAAGGCAAGTGAAACAAAAGGCACGGCACGGCAAGGAGAAACAAGGGTAAGGCACGACAACGCAAGCTAGGGAATGCACGGCAAGGCAAGGAAAGGGTAACGTAAGGCAAGGCACGGTGAGGCAAGGCAAGGCTAATGCACAACAACGCACGGCTAGGCAATGGACGGCAAGGCAAGGAAAGGGTAACGCAAGGGAAGTCACGGTCAGGCGAGGCAAGGCTACGGCACGATAACGCCAGGCTGGGCAATGCACGGATGTTAAGCAAAGAGTAACGGAAGGCAAGGAAGGCAACGGAAAACAAGGCAAGGCAAGAGTAAGGGAAGTAACGGCACGGCAAGGGGAAACAAGGCTAAGGCACGACAACGCAAGCTGGGCAAAACACGGCAAGGCAAGGAAAGGGTAACGCAAGGCAAGGCACGGTCAGGCAAGGCAAGGCTAATGCACGACAACGCAAGGCTAGGCAGTGCACGGCTAGGCAAGGAACGAGTAACGGAAGGAATGGAAGGCAAGGCAAAGCAAGGCAAGGAAAGTGTAACAAAAGGCACGGCACGGCAAGGGGAAACAAGGCTAAGGCACGACAACGCAAGCTAGGCAATGCACGGCAAGGCAAGGAAAGGGTAACGCAAGGCAAGGCATGGTCAGGCGAGACAAGGCTAAGGCACGACAACGCAAGGCTAGGCAATGCACGGCAAGGCAAGGAAAGGGTAACGCAAGGGAAGGCACGTTGAGGAAAGGCAAGGCTAATGCACAACAACGCACGTCTAGGCAATGCACGGCAAGGCAAGGAAAGGGTAACGCAAGGGAAGTCACGGTCAGGCGAGGCAAGGCTAAGGCACGACAACGCAAGGCTAGGCAATGCACGGCAAGGCAAGGAAAGAGTAACGGAATGTAAGGAATGCAAGGGAAAGCAAGGCAAGGCAAGAGTAACAGAAGGAACGGCACGGCAAGGGGAAACAAGGCTAAGGCACGACAACGCAAGCTAGGCAATGCACGGCAAGGCAAGGAAAGGGTAACGCAAGGCAAGGCACGGTCAGGCAATGCACGGAAGGCAAGGAAAGAGTAACGGAAGGCAAGGAAGGCAAGGGAAAGCAAGGCAAGGCAAGGGTAACGGAAGGAACGGCACGGCAAGGGGAAACAAGGCTAAGGCACGACAACGCAAGCTAGGCAATGCACGGCAAGGCAAGGAAAGGGTAACGCAAGGCAAGGCACGATCAGGCGTGGCAAGGCTAATGCACGACAACGCAAGGCTAGGCAGTGCACGGCTAGGCAAGGAAAGAGCAACGGAAGGATAGGAAGGCAAGGCAAAGCAAGGCAAGGGAAGTGTAACAAACGGCACGGCACGGCAAGGGGAAACAAGGTAAGGCACGACAACGCAAGCTAGGCAATGCACGGCAAGGCAAGGAAAGGGTAACGCAAGGCAAGGCACGGTCAGTCGAGGCAAGGCTAATGCACGACAACGCAAGGCTTGGCAGTGCAAGGCTAGGCAAGGAAAGAGTAACAGAAGGAAAGGAAGGCAAGGCAAAGCAATGCAAGGCAAGTGAAACAAAAGGCACGGCACGGCAAGGAGAAACAAGGGTAAGGCACGACAACGCAAGCTAGGGAATGCACGGCAAGGCAAGGAAAGGGTAACGTAAGGCAAGGCACGGTGAGGCAAGGCAAGGCTAATGCACAACAACGCACGGCTAGGCAATGGACGGCAAGGCAAGGAAAGGGTAACGCAAGGGAAGTCACGGTCAGGCGAGGCAAGGCTACGGCACGATAACGCAAGGCTGGGCAATGCACGGATGGTAAGCAAAGAGTAACGGAAGGCAAGGAAGGCAAGGGAAAGCAAGGCAAGGCAAGAGTAAGGGAAGGAACGGCACGGCAAGGGGAAACAAGGCTAAGGCACGACAACGCAAGCTGGGCAAAACACGGCAAGGCAAGGAAAGGGTAACGCAAGGCAAGGCACGGTCAGGCAAGGCAAGGCTAATGCACGACAACGCAAGGCTAGGCAGTGCACGGCTAGGCAAGGAACGAGTAACGGAAGGAATGGAAGGCAAGGCAAAGCAAGGCAAGGCAAGTGTAACAAAAGGCACGGCACGGCAAGGGGAAACAAGGCTAAGGCACGACAACGCAAGCTAGGCAATGCACGGCAAGGCAAGGAAACGGTAACGCAAGGCAAGGCAGGGTCAGGCGAGACAAGGCTAAGGCACGACAACGCAAGGCTAGGCAATGCACGGCAAGGCAAGGAAAGGGTAACGCAAGGGAAGGCACGTTGAGGAAAGGCAAGGCTAATGCACAACAACGCACGTCTAGGCAATGCACGGCAAGGCAAGGAAAGGGTAACGCAAGGGAAGTCACGGTCAGGCGAGGCAAGGCTAAGGCACGACAACGCAAGGCTAGGCAATGCACGGCAAGGCAAGGAAAGAGTAACGGAATGTAAGGAATGCAAGGGAAAGCAAGGCAAGGCAACAGTAACAGAAGGAACGGCACGGCAAGGGGAAACAAGGCTAAGGCACGACAACGCAAGCTAGGCAATGCACGGCAAGGCAAGGAAATGGTAACGCAAGGCAAGGCACGGTCAGGAAATGCAAGGCTAATGCACGACAACGGAAGGCTAGGCAATGCACGGCAAGGCAAGGAAAGAGTAACGGAATGTAAGGAATGCAAGAGAAAGCAAGGCAAGGCAAGTGTAACGGAAGGAACGGCACGGCAAGGGGAAACAAGGCTAAGGCACGACAACGCAAGGCTAGGCAAAGCACGGCAAGGCAAGGAAAGGGTAACGCAAGGCAAGGCACGGTGAGGCATGCCAAGGCTAAGGCACGACAACGCACGGCTAGGCAAAGCAAGGCAAGGGAAGGAGAGGGTAGCGCAAGGCCAGGCACGGTCACTCGAGGGAAGGCTAATGCACGACAACGTAAGGCTTAGCAGTGCACGGCTAGGCAAGGAAAGCGTAACAGAAGGAAAGGAAGGCAAGGCAAAGCAATGCAAGGCAAGTGAATCAAAAGGCACGGCACGGCAAGGGGAAACAAGGCTAAGGCACGACAACGCAAGCTAGGCAATGCACGGCAAGGCAAGGAAAGGGTAACGCAAGGCAAGGCAGGGTCAGGCGAGACAAGGCTAAGGCACGACAACGCGAGGCTAGGCAATGCACGGCAAGGCAAGGAAAGGGTAACGCAAGGGAAGGCACGGTGAGGAAAGGCAAGGCTAATGCACAACAACGCACGTCTAGGCAATGCACGGCAAGGCAAGGAAAGGGTAACGCAAGGGAAGTCACGGTCAGGCGAGGCAAGGCTAAGGCACGACAACGCAAGGCTAGGCAATGCACGGCAAGGCAAGGAAAGAGTAACGGAATGTAAGGAATGCAAGGGAAAGCAAGGCAAGGCAAGAGTAACAGAAGGAACGGCACGGCAAGGGGAAACAAGGCTAAGGCACGACAACGCAAGCTAGGGAATGCACGGCAAGGCAAGGAAAGGGTAACGTAAGGCAAAGCACTGTGAGGCAAGGCAAGGCTAATGCACGACAACGCAAGGCTAGGCAGTGCACGGCTAGGCAAGGAACGAGTAACGGAAGGAATGGAAGGCAAGGCAAAGCAAGGCAAGGCAAGTGTAACAAAAGGCACGGCACGGCAAGGGGAAACAAGGCTAAGGCACGACAACGCAAGCTAGGCAATGCACGGCAAGGCAAGGAAAGGGTAACGCAAGGCAAGGCAGGGTCAGGCGAGACAAGGCTAAGGCACGACAACGCAAGGCTAGGCAATGCACGGCAAGGCAAGGAAAGGGTAACGCAAGGGAAGGCACGTTGAGGAAAGGCAAGGCTAATGCACAACAACGCACGTCTAGGCAATGCACGGCAAGGCAAGGAAAGGGTAACGCAAGGGAAGTCACGGTCAGGCGAGGCAAGGCTAAGGCACGACAACGCAAGGCTAGGCAATGCACGGCAAGGCAAGGAAAGAGTAACGGAATGTAAGGAATGCAAGGGAAAGCAAGGCAAGGCAAGAGTAACAGAAGGAACGGCACGGCAAGGGGAAACAAGGCTAAGGCACGACAACGCAAGCTAGGCAATGCACGGCAAGGCAAGGAAAGGGTAACGCAAGGCAAGGCACGGTCAGGAAATGCAAGGCTAATGCACGAAAACGGAAGGCTAGGCAATGCACGGCAAGGCAAGGAAAGAGTAACGGAATGTAAGGAATGCAAGAGAAAGCAAGGCAAGGCAAGAGTAACGGAAGGAACGGCACGGCAAGGGGAAACAAGGCTAAGGCACGACAACGCAAGGCTAGGCAAAGCACGGCAAGGCAAGGAAAGGGTAACGCAAGGCAAGGCACGGTGAGGCATGGCAAGGCTAATGCACGACAACGCACGGCTAGGCAAAGCAAGGCAAGGGAAGGAGAGGGTAACGCAAGGCCAGGCACGGTCACTCGAGGGAAGGGTAATGCACGACAACGCAAGGCTTAGCAGTGCACGGCTAGGCAAGGAAAGAGTAACAGAAGGAAAGGAAGGCAAGGCAAAGCAATGCAAGGCAAGTGAAACAAAAGGCAAGGCACGGCAAGGGGAAACAAGGCTAAGGCACGACAACGCAAGCTGGGCAATGCACGGCAAGGCAAGGAAAGGGTAACGCAAGGCAAGGCACGGTCAGAGAAGGCAAGGCTAAGGCACGACAACGCAAGGCTAGGCAATGCACGGTAAGGCAAGGAAAGACTAACGGAAGGCAAGGAAGGCAAGGGAAAGCAAGGCAAGGCAAGGGTAAGGGAAGGAACGGCACGGCAAGGGAAAACAAGGCTAAGGCACGACAACGCAAGCTAGGCAATGCACGGCAAGGCAAGGAAAGGGTAACGCAAGGCAAGGCACGATCAGGCGAGGCAAGGCTAATGCACGACAACGGAAGGCTAGGCAGTGCACGGCTAGGCAAGGAAAGAGTAACGGAAGGTTAGGAAGGCAAGGCAAAGCAAGGCAAGGGAAGTGTAACAAACGGCACGGCACGGCAAGGGGAAACAAGGTAAGGCACGACAACGCAAGCTAGGCAATGCACGGAAAGGCAAGGAAAGGGTAACGTAAGGCAAGGCACGGTGAGGCAAGGCAAGGCTAATGCACAACAACGCACGGCTAGGCAATGGACGGCAAGGCAAGGAAAGGGTAACGCAAGGGAAGTCACGGTCAGGCGAGGCAAGGCTACGGCACGATAACGCCAGGCTGGGCAATGCACGGATGGTAAGCAAAGAGTAACGGAAGGCAAGGAAGGCAACGGAAAACAAGGCAAGGCAAGAGTAAGGGAAGTAACGGCACGGCAAGGGGAAACAAGGCTAAGGCACGACAACGCAAGCTGGGCAAAACACGGCAAGGCAAGGAAAGGGTAACGCAAGGCAAGGCACGGTCAGGCAAGGCAAGGCTAATGCACGACAACGCAAGGCTAGGCAGTGCACGGCTAGGCAAGGAACGAGTAACGGAAGGAATGGAAGGCAAGGCAAAGCAAGGCAAGGCAAGTGTAACAAAAGGCACGGCACGGCAAGGGGAAACAAGGCTAAGGCACGACAACGCAAGCTAGGCAATGCACGGCAAGGCAAGGAAAGGGTAACGCAAGGCAAGGCAGGGTCAGGCGAGACAAGGCTAAGGCACGACAACGCAAGGCTAGGCAATGCACGGCAAGGCAAGGAAAGGGTAACGCAAGGGAAGGCACGTTGAGGAAAGGCAAGGCTAATGCACAACAACGCACGTCTAGGCAATGCACGGCAAGGCAAGGAAAGGGTAACGCAAGGGAAGTCACGGTCAGGCGAGGCAAGGCTAAGGCACGACAACGCAAGGCTAGGCAATGCACGGCAAGGCAAGGAAAGAGTAACGGAATGTAAGGAATGCAAGGGAAAGCAAGGCAAGGCAAGAGTAACAGAAGGAACGGCACGGCAAGGGGAAACAAGGCTACGGCACGACAACGCAAGCTAGGCAATGCACGGCAAGGCAAGGAAAGGGTAACGCAAGGCAAGGCACGGTCAGAGAATGCAAGGCTAATGCAAGACAACGCAATCTAGGCAATGCACGGTAAGGCAAGGAAAGAGTAACGGAAGGCAAGGAAGGCAAGGGAAAGCAAGGCAAGGCAAGGGTAAGGGAAGGAACGGCACGGCAAGGGGAAACAAGGCTAAGGCACGACAACGCAAGCTAGGCAATGCACGGCAAGGCAAGGAAAGGGTAACGCAAGGCAAGGCACGATCAGGCGTGGCAAGGCTAATGCACGACAACGCAAGGCTAGGCAGTGCACGGCTAGGCAAGGAAAGAGTAACGGAAGGATAGGAAGGCAAGGCAAAGCAAGGCAAGGGAAGTGTAACAAACGGCACGGCACGGCAAGGGGAAACAAGGTAAGGCACGACAACGCAAGCTAGGCAATGCACGGCAAGGCAAGGAAAGGGTAACGCAAGGCAAGGCACGGTCAGTCGAGGCAAGGCTAATGCACGACAACGCAAGGCTTGGCAGTGCAAGGCTAGGCAAGGAAAGAGTAACAGAAGGAAAGGAAGGCAAGGCAAAGCAATGCAAGGCAAGTGAAACAAAAGGCACGGCACGGCAAGGAGAAACAAGGGTAAGGCACGACAACGCAAGCTAGGGAATGCACGGCAAGGCAAGGAAAGGGCAACGTAAGGCAAGGCACGGTGAGGCAAGG
The DNA here is from genome assembly GCF_037893015.1 of Macrotis lagotis. Classification (NCBI taxonomy): domain Eukaryota; kingdom Metazoa; phylum Chordata; class Mammalia; order Peramelemorphia; family Peramelidae; genus Macrotis; species Macrotis lagotis. The sequence continues at coordinate 742,600 of NW_027421923.1, forward strand.
CAAGGCTAATGCACAACAACGCACGGCTAGGCAATGGACGGCAAGGCAAGGAAAGGGTAACGCAAGGGAAGTCACGGTCAGGCGAGGCAAGGCTACGGCACGATAACGCAAGGCTGGGCAATGCACGGATGGTAAGCAAAGAGTAACGGAAGGCAAGGAAGGCAAGGGAAAGCAAGGCAAGGCAAGAGTAAGGGAAGGAACGGCACGGCAAGGGGAAACAAGGCTAAGGCACGACAACGCAAGCTGGGCAAAACACGGCAAGGCAAGGAAAGGGTAACGCAAGGCAAGGCACGGTCAGGCAAGGCAAGGCTAATGCACGACAACGCAAGGCTAGGCAGTGCACGGCTAGGCAAGGAACGAGTAACGGAAGGAATGGAAGGCAAGGCAAAGCAAGGCAAGGCAAGTGTAACAAAAGGCACGGCACGGCAAGGGGAAACAAGGCTAAGGCACGACAACGCAAGCTAGGCAATGCACGGCAAGGCAAGGAAACGGTAACGCAAGGCAAGGCAGGGTCAGGCGAGACAAGGCTAAGGCACGACAACGCAAGGCTAGGCAATGCACGGCAAGGCAAGGAAAGGGTAACGCAAGGCAAGGCACGTTGAGGAAAGGCAAGGCTAATGCACAACAACGCACGTCTAGGCAATGCACGGCAAGGCAAGGAAAGGGTAACGCAAGGGAAGTCACGGTCAGGCGAGGCAAGGCTAAGGCACGACAACGCAAGGCTAGGCAATGCACGGCAAGGCAAGGAAAGAGTAACGGAATGTAAGGAATGCAAGGGAAAGCAAGGCAAGGCAACAGTAACAGAAGGAACGGCACGGCAAGGGGAAACAAGGCTAAGGCACGACAACGCAAGCTAGGCAATGCACGGCAAGGCAAGGAAATGGTAACGCAAGGCAAGGCACGGTCAGGAAATGCAAGGCTAATGCACGACAACGGAAGGCTAGGCAATGCACGGCAAGGCAAGGAAAGAGTAACGGAATGTAAGGAATGCAAGAGAAAGCAAGGCAAGGCAAGTGTAACGGAAGGAACGGCACGGCAAGGGGAAACAAGGCTAAGGCACGACAACGCAAGGCTAGGCAAAGCACGGCAAGGCAAGGAAAGGGTAACGCAAGGCAAGGCACGGTGAGGCATGCCAAGGCTAAGGCACGACAACGCACGGCTAGGCAAAGCAAGGCAAGGGAAGGAGAGGGTAGCGCAAGGCCAGGCACGGTCACTCGAGGGAAGGCTAATGCACGACAACGTAAGGCTTAGCAGTGCACGGCTAGGCAAGGAAAGCGTAACAGAAGGAAAGGAAGGCAAGGCAAAGCAATGCAAGGCAAGTGAAACAAAAGGCACGGCACGGCAAGGAGAAACAAGGGTAAGGCACGACAACGCAAGCTAGGGAATGCACGGCAAGGCAAGGAAAGGGTAACGTAAGGCAAGGCACGGTGAGGCAAGGCAAGGCTAATGCACAACAACGCACGGCTAGGCAATGGACGGCAAGGCAAGGAAAGGGTAACGCAAGGGAAGTCACGGTCAGGCGAGGCAAGGCTACGGCACGATAACGCCAGGCTGGGCAATGCACGGATGGTAAGCAAAGAGTAACGGAAGGCAAGGAAGGCAACGGAAAACAAGGCAAGGCAAGAGTAAGGGAAGTAACGGCACGGCAAGGGGAAACAAGGCTAAGGCACGACAACGCAAGCTGGGCAAAACACGGCAAGGCAAGGAAAGGGTAACGCAAGGCAAGGCACGGTCAGGCAAGGCAAGGCTAATGCACGACAACGCAAGGCTAGGCAGTGCACGGCTAGGCAAGGAACGAGTAACGGAAGGAATGGAAGGCAAGGCAAAGCAAGGCAAGGCAAGTGTAACAAAAGGCACGGCACGGCAAGGGGAAACAAGGCTAAGGCACGACAACGCAAGCTAGGCAATGCACGGCAAGGCAAGGAAAGGGTAACGCAAGGCAAGGCATGGTCAGGCGAGACAAGGCTAAGGCACGACAACGCAAGGCTAGGCAATGCACGGCAAGGCAAGGAAAGGGTAACGCAAGGGAAGGCACGTTGAGGAAAGGCAAGGCTAATGCACAACAACGCACGTCTAGGCAATGCACGGCAAGGCAAGGAAAGGGTAACGCAAGGGAAGTCACGGTCAGGCGAGGCAAGGCTAAGGCACGACAACGCAAGGCTAGGCAATGCACGGCAAGGCAAGGAAAGAGTAACGGAATGTAAGGAATGCAAGGGAAAGCAAGGCAAGGCAAGAGTAACAGAAGGAACGGCACGGCAAGGGGAAACAAGGCTAAGGCACGACAACGCAAGCTAGGCAATGCACGGCAAGGCAAGGAAAGGGTAACGCAAGGCAAGGCACGGTCAGAGAATGCAAGGCTAATGCAAGACAACGCAATCTAGGCAATGCACGGTAAGGCAAGGAAAGAGTAACGGAAGGCAAGGAAGGCAAGGGAAAGCAAGGCAAGGCAAGGGTAAGGGAAGGAACGGCACGGCAAGGGGAAACAAGGCTAAGGCACGACAACGCAAGCTAGGCAATGCACGGCAAGGCAAGGAAAGGGTAACGCAAGGCAAGGCACGATCAGGCGTGGCAAGGCTAATGCACGACAACGCAAGGCTAGGCAGTGCACGGCTAGGCAAGGAAAGAGCAACGGAAGGATAGGAAGGCAAGGCAAAGCAAGGCAAGGGAAGTGTAACAAACGGCACGGCACGGCAAGGGGAAACAAGGTAAGGCACGACAACGCAAGCTAGGCAATGCACGGCAAGGCAAGGAAAGGGTAACGCAAGGCAAGGCACGGTCAGTCGAGGCAAGGCTAATGCACGACAACGCAAGGCTTGGCAGTGCAAGGCTAGGCAAGGAAAGAGTAACAGAAGGAAAGGAAGGCAAGGCAAAGCAATGCAAGGCAAGTGAAACAAAAGGCACGGCACGGCAAGGAGAAACAAGGGTAAGGCACGACAACGCAAGCTAGGGAATGCACGGCAAGGCAAGGAAAGGGTAACGTAAGGCAAGGCACGGTGAGGCAAGGCAAGGCTAATGCACAACAACGCACGGCTAGGCAATGGACGGCAAGGCAAGGAAAGGGTAACGCAAGGGAAGTCACGGTCAGGCGAGGCAAGGCTACGGCACGATAACGCAAGGCTGGGCAATGCACGGATGGTAAGCAAAGAGTAACGGAAGGCAAGGAAGGCAAGGGAAAGCAAGGCAAGGCAAGAGTAAGGGAAGGAACGGCACGGCAAGGGGAAACAAGGCTAAGGCACGACAACGCAAGCTGGGCAAAACGCGGCAAGGCAAGGAAAGGGTAACGCAAGGCAAGGCACGGTCAGGCAAGGCAAGGCTAATGCACGACAACGCAAGGCTAGGCAGTGCACGGCTAGGCAAGGAACGAGTAACGGAAGGAATGGAAGGCAAGGCAAAGCAAGGCAAGGCAAGTGTAACAAAAGGCACGGCACGGCAAGGGGAAACAAGGCTAAGGCACGACAACGCAAGCTAGGCAATGCACGGCAAGGCAAGGAAACGGTAACGCAAGGCAAGGCAGGGTCAGGCGAGACAAGGCTAAGGCACGACAACGCAAGGCTAGGCAATGCACGGCAAGGCAAGGAAAGGGTAACGCAAGGGAAGGCACGTTGAGGAAAGGCAAGGCTAATGCACAACAACGCACGTCTAGGCAATGCACGGCAAGGCAAGGAAAGGGTAACGCAAGGGAAGTCACGGTCAGGCGAGGCAAGGCTAAGGCACGACAACGCAAGGCTAGGCAATGCACGGCAAGGCAAGGAAAGAGTAACGGAATGTAAGGAATGCAAGGGAAAGCAAGGCAAGGCAACAGTAACAGAAGGAACGGCACGGCAAGGGGAAACAAGGCTAAGGCACGACAACGCAAGCTAGGCAATGCACGGCAAGGCAAGGAAATGGTAACGCAAGGCAAGGCACGGTCAGGAAATGCAAGGCTAATGCACGACAACGGAAGGCTAGGCAATGCACGGCAAGGCAAGGAAAGAGTAACGGAATGTAAGGAATGCAAGAGAAAGCAAGGCAAGGCAAGTGTAACGGAAGGAACGGCACGGCAAGGGGAAACAAGGCTAAGGCACGACAACGCAAGGCTAGGCAAAGCACGGCAAGGCAAGGAAAGGGTAACGCAAGGCAAGGCACGGTGAGGCATGCCAAGGCTAAGGCACGACAACGCACGGCTAGGCAAAGCAAGGCAAGGGAAGGAGAGGGTAGCGCAAGGCCAGGCACGGTCACTCGAGGGAAGGCTAATGCACGACAACGTAAGGCTTAGCAGTGCACGGCTAGGCAAGGAAAGCGTAACAGAAGGAAAGGAAGGCAAGGCAAAGCAATGCAAGGCAAGTGAATCAAAAGGCACGGCACGGCAAGGGGAAACAAGGCTAAGGCACGACAACGCAAGCTAGGCAATGCACGGCAAGGCAAGGAAAGGGTAACGCAAGGCAAGGCAGGGTCAGGCGAGACAAGGCTAAGGCACGACAACGCGAGGCTAGGCAATGCACGGCAAGGCAAGGAAAGGGTAACGCAAGGGAAGGCACGGTGAGGAAAGGCAAGGCTAATGCACAACAACGCACGTCTAGGCAATGCACGGCAAGGCAAGGAAAGGGTAACGCAAGGGAAGTCACGGTCAGGCGAGGCAAGGCTAAGGCACGACAACGCAAGGCTAGGCAATGCACGGCAAGGCAAGGAAAGAGTAACGGAATGTAAGGAATGCAAGGGAAAGCAAGGCAAGGCAAGAGTAACAGAAGGAACGGCACGGCAAGGGGAAACAAGGCTAAGGCACGACAACGCAAGCTAGGGAATGCACGGCAAGGCAAGGAAAGGGTAACGTAAGGCAAGGCACTGTGAGGCAAGGCAACGCTAATGCACGACAACGCAAGGCTAGGCAGTGCACGGCTAGGCAAGGAACGAGTAACGGAAGGAATGGAAGGCAAGGCAAAGCAAGGCAAGGCAAGTGTAACAAAAGGCACGGCACGGCAAGGGGAAACAAGGCTAAGGCACGACAACGCAAGCTAGGCAATGCACGGCAAGGCAAGGAAAGGGTAACGCAAGGCAAGGCAGGGTCAGGCGAGACAAGGCTAAGGCACGACAACGCAAGGCTAGGCAATGCACGGCAAGGCAAGGAAAGGGTAACGCAAGGGAAGGCACGTTGAGGAAAGGCAAGGCTAATGCACAACAACGCACGTCTAGGCAATGCACGGCAAGGCAAGGAAAGGGTAACGCAAGGGAAGTCACGGTCAGGCGAGGCAAGGCTAAGGCACGACAACGCAAGGCTAGGCAATGCACGGCAAGGCAAGGAAAGAGTAACGGAATGTAAGGAATGCAAGGGAAAGCAAGGCAAGGCAAGAGTAACAGAAGGAACGGCACGGCAAGGGGAAACAAGGCTAAGGCACGACAACGCAAGCTAGGCAATGCACGGCAAGGCAAGGAAAGGGTAACGCAAGGCAAGGCACGGTCAGGAAATGCAAGGCTAATGCACGACAACGGAAGGCTAGGCAATGCACGGCAAGGCAAGGAAAGAGTAACGGAATGTAAGGAATGCAAGAGAAAGCAAGGCAAGGCAAGAGTAACGGAAGGAACGGCACGGCAAGGGGAAACAAGGCTAAGGCACGACAACGCAAGGCTAGGCAAAGCACGGCAAGGCAAGGAAAGGGTAACGCAAGGCAAGGCACGGTGAGGCATGGCAAGGCTAATGCACGACAACGCACGGCTAGGCAAAGCAAGGCAAGGGAAGGAGAGGGTAACGCAAGGCCAGGCACGGTCACTCGAGGGAAGGGTAATGCACGACAACGCAAGGCTTAGCAGTGCACGGCTAGGCAAGGAAAGAGTAACAGAAGGAAAGGAAGGCAAGGCAAAGCAATGCAAGGCAAGTGAAACAAAAGGCAAGGCACGGCAAGGGGAAACAAGGCTAAGGCACGACAACGCAAGCTGGGCAATGCACGGCAAGGCAAGGAAAGGGTAACGCAAGGCAAGGCACGGTCAGAGAAGGCAAGGCTAAGGCACGACAACGCAAGGCTAGGCAATGCACGGTAAGGCAAGGAAAGACTAACGGAAGGCAAGGAAGGCAAGGGAAAGCAAGGCAAGGCAAGGGTAAGGGAAGGAACGGCACGGCAAGGGAAAACAAGGCTAAGGCACGACAACGCAAGCTAGGCAATGCACGGCAAGGCAAGGAAAGGGTAACGCAAGGCAAGGCACGATCAGGCGAGGCAAGGCTAATGCACGACAACGGAAGGCTAGGCAGTGCACGGCTAGGCAAGGAAAGAGTAACGGAAGGTTAGGAAGGCAAGGCAAAGCAAGGCAAGGGAAGTGTAACAAACGGCACGGCACGGCAAGGGGAAACAAGGTAAGGCACGACAACGCAAGCTAGGCAATGCACGGAAAGGCAAGGAAAGGGTAACGTAAGGCAAGGCACGGTGAGGCAAGGCAAGGCTAATGCACAACAACGCACGGCTAGGCAATGGACGGCAAGGCAAGGAAAGGGTAACGCAAGGGAAGTCACGGTCAGGCGAGGCAAGGCTAAGGCACGACAACGCAAGGCTAGGCAATGCACGGCAAGGCAAGGAAAGAGTAACGGAATGTAAGGAATGCAAGGGAAAGCAAGGCAAGGCAAGAGTAACCGAAGGAACGGCACGGCAAGGGGAAACAAGGCTAAGGCACGACAACGCAAGCTAGGGAATGCACGGCAAGGCAAGGAAAGGGTAACGTAAGGCAAGGCACTGTGAGGCAAGGCAAGGCTAATGCACAACAACGCACGGCTAGGCAATGGACGGCAAGGCAAGGAAAGGGTAACGCAAGGGAAGTCACGGTCAGGCGAGGCAAGGCTACGGCACGACAACGCAAGGCTAGGCAATGCACGGATGGTAAGCAAAGAGTAACGGAAGGCAAGGAAGGCAAGGGAAAGCAAGGCAAGGCAAGAGTAAGGGAAGGAACGGCACGGCAAGGGGAAACAAGGCTAAGGCACGACAACGCAAGCTGGGCAAAGCACGGCAAGGCAAGGAAAGGGCAACGCAAGGCAAGGCACGGTCAGGCAAGGCAAGGCTAATGCACGACAACGCAAGGCTAGGCAGTGCACGGCTAGGCAAGGAACGAGTAACGGAAGGAATGGAAGGCAAGGCAAAGCAAGGCAAGGCAAGTGTAACAAAAGGCACGGCACGGCAAGGGGAAACAAGGCTAAGGCACGACAACGCAAGCTAGGCAATGCACGGCAAGGCAAGGAAAGGGTAACGCAAGGCAAGGCAGGGTCAGGCGAGACAAGGCTAAGGCACGACAACGCAAGGCTAGGCAATGCACGGCAAGGCAAGGAAAGGGTAACGCAAGGGAAGGCACGTTGAGGAAAGGCAAGGCTAATGCACAACAACGCACGTCTAGGCAATGCACGGCAAGGCAAGGAAAGGGTAAGGCAAGGGAAGTCACGGTCAGGCGAGGCAAGGCTAAGGCACGACAACGCAAGGCTAGGCAATGCACGGCAAGGCAAGGAAAGAGTAACGGAATGTAAGGAATGCAAGGGAAAGCAAGGCAAGGCAAGAGTAACAGAAGGAACGGCACGGCAAGGGGAAACAAGGCTAAGGCACGACAACGCAAGCTAGGCAATGCACGGCAAGGCAAGGAAAGGGAAACGCAAGGCAAGGCACGGTCAGGAAATGCAAGGCTAATGCACGACAACGGAAGGCTAGGCAATGCACGGCAAGGCAAGGAAAGAGTAACGGTATGTAAGGAATGCAAGAGAAAGCAAGGCAAGGCAAGAGTAACGGAAGGAACGGCACGGCAAGGGGAAACAAGGCTAAGGCACGACAACGCAAGGCTAGGCAAAGCACGGCAAGGCAAGGAAAGGGTAACGCAAGGCAAGGCACGGTGAGGCATGGCAAGGCTAATGCACGACAACGCACGGCTAGGCAAAGCAAGGCAAGGGAAGGAGAGGGTAACGCAAGGCCAGGCACGGTCACTCGAGGGAAGGGTAATGCACGACAACGCAAGGCTTAGCAGTGCACGGCTAGGCAAGGAAAGCGTAACAGAAGGAAAGGAAGGCAAGGCAAAGCAATGCAAGGCAAGTGAAACAAAAGGCAAGGCACGGCAAGGGGAAACAAGGCTAAGGCACGACAACGCAAGCTAGGCAATGCACGGCAAGGCAAGGAAAGGGTAACGCAAGGCAAGGCACGGTCAGAGAAGGCAAGGCTAAGGCACGACAACGCAAGGCTAGGCAATGCACGGTAAGGCAAGGAAAGACTAACGGAAGGCAAGGAAGGCAAGGGAAAGCAAGGCAAGGCAAGGGTAAGGGAAGGAACGGCACGGCAAGGGGAAACAAGGCTAAGGCACGACAACGCAAGCTAGGCAATGCACGGCAAGGCAAGGAAAGGGTAACGCAAGGCAAGGCACGATCAGGCGAGGCAAGGCTAATGCACGACAACGCAAGGCTAGGCAGTGCACGGCTAGGCAAGGAAAGAGTAACGGAAGGTTAGGAAGGCAAGGCAAAGCAAGGCAAGGGAAGTGTAACAAACGGCACGGCACGGCAAGGGGAAACAAGGTAAGGCACGACAACGCAAGCTAGGCAATGCACGGCAAGGCAAGGAAAGGGTAACGTAAAGCAAGGCACGGTGAGGCAAGGCAAGGCTAATGCACAACAACGCACGGCTAGGCAATGGACGGCAAGGCAAGGAAAGGGTAACGCAAGGGAAGTCACGGTCAGGCGAGGCAAGGCTAAGGCACGACAACGCAAGGCTAGGCAATGCACGGCAAGGCAAGGAAAGAGTAACGGAATGTAAGGAATGCAAGGGAAAGCAAGGCAAGGCAAGAGTAACCGAAGGAACGGCACGGCAAGGGGAAACAAGGCTAAGGCACGACAACGCAAGCTAGGGAATGCACGGCAAGGCAAGGAAAGGGTAACGTAAGGCAAGGCACTGTGAGGCAAGGCAAGGCTAATGCACAACAACGAACGGCTAGGCAATGGACGGCAAGGCAAGGAAAGGGTAACGCAAGGGAAGTCACGGTCAGGCGAGGCAAGGCTACGGCACGACAACGCAAAGCTAGGCAATGCACGGATGGTAAGCAAAGAGTAACGGAAGGCAAGGAAGGCAAGGGAAAGCAAGGCAAGGCAAGAGTAAGGGAAGGAACGGCACGGCAAGGGGAAACAAGGCTAAGGCACGACAACGCAAGCTGGGCAAAGCACGGCAAGGCAAGGAAAGGGTAACGCAAGGCAAGTCACGGTCAGGCAAGGCAAGGCTAATGCACGACAACGCAAGGCTAGGCAGTGCACGGCTAGGCAAGGAACGAGTAACGGAAGGAATGGAAGGCAAGGCAAAGCAAGGCAAGGCAAGTGTAACAAAAGGCACGGCACGGCAAGGGGAAACAAGGCTAAGGCACGACAACGCAAGCTAGGCAATGCACGGCAAGGCAAGGAAAGGGTAACGCAAGGGAAGTCACGTTGAGGAAAGGCAAGGCTAATGCACAACAACGCACGTCTAGGCAATGAACGGCAAGGCAAGGAAAGGGTAACGCAAGGGAAGTCACGGTCAGGCGAGGCAAGGCTAAGGCACGACAACGCAAGGCTAGGCAATGCACGGCAAGGCAAGGAAAGAGTAACGGAATGTAAGGAATGCAAGGGAAAGCAAGGCAAGGCAAGAGTAACAGAAGGAACGGCACGGCAAGGGGAAACAAGGCTAAGGCACGACAACGCAAGCTAGGCCATGCACGGCAAGGCAAGGAAAGCGTAACGCAAGGCAAGGCACGGTCAGGAAATGCAAGGCTAATGCACGACAACGGAAGGCTAGGCAATGCACGGCAAGGCAAGGAAAGAGTAACGGAATGTAAGGAATGCAAGAGAAAGCAAGGCAAGAGTAACGGAAGGAACGGCACGGCAAGGGGAAACAAGGCTAAGGAACGACAACGCAAGGCTAGGCAAAGCACGGCAAGGCAAGGAAAGGGTAACGCAAGGCAAGGCACGGTGAGGCATGGCAAGGCTAATGCACGACAATGCACGGCTAGGCAAAACAAGGCAAGGGAAGGAGAGGGTAACGCAAGGCCAGGCACGGTCACTCGAGGGAAGGGTAATGCACGACAACACAAGGCTTAGCAGTGCACGGCTAGGCAAGGAAAGCGTAACAGAAGGAAAGGAAGGCAAGGGAAAGCAATGCAAGGCAAGTGAAACAAAAGGCAAGGCACGGCAAGGGGAAACAAGGCTAAGGCACGACAACGCAAGCTAGGCAATGCACGGGAAGGCAAGGAAAGTGTAACGCAAGGCAAGGCACGGTCAGAGAAGGCAAGGCTAAGGCACGACAACGCAAGGCTAGGCAATGCACGGTAAGGCAAGGAAAGAGTAACGGAAGGCAAGGAAGGCAAGGGAAAGCAAGGCAAGGCAAGGGTAAGGGAAGGAACGGCACGGCAAGGGGGAAACAAGGCTAAGGCACGACAACGCAAGCTGGGCAAAGCACGGCAAGGCAAGGAAAGGGTAACGCAAGGCAAGGCACGGTCAGGCAAGGCAAGGCTAATGCACGACAACGCAAGGCTAGGCAGTGCACGGCTAGGCAAGGAACGAGTAACGGAAGGAATGGAAGGCAAGGCAAAGCAAGGCAAGGCAAGTGTAACAAACGGCACGGCACGGCAAGGGGAAACAAGGCTAAGGCACGACAACGCAAGCTAGGAAATGCACGGCAAGGCAAGGAAAGGGTAACGCAAGGCAAGGCACGGTCAGTCGAGGCAAGGCTAATGCACGACAACGCAAGGCTTGGCAGTGCAAGGCTAGGCAAGGAAAGAGTAACAGAAGGAAAGGAAGGCAAGGCAAAGCAATGCAAGGCAAGTGAAACAAAAGGCACGACACGGCAAGGAGAAACAAGGGTAAGGCACGACAACGCAAGCTAGGGAATGCACGGCAAGGCAAGGAAAGGGTAACGTAAGGCAAGGCACGGTGAGGCAAGGCAAGGCTAATGCACAACAACGCACGTCTAGGCCAATGCACGGCAAGGCAAGGAAAGGGTAACGCAAGGGAAGTCACGGTCAGGCGAGGCAAGGCTAAGGCACGACAACGCAAGGCTAGGCAATGCACGGCAAGGCAAGGAAAGAGTAACGGAATGTAAGGAATGCAAGGGAAAGCAAGGCAAGGCAAGAGTAACAGAAGGAACGGCACGGCAAGGGGAAACAAGGCTAAGGCACGACAACGCAAGCTAGGCAATGCACGGCAAGGCAAGGAAAGGGTAACGCAAGGCAAGGCACGGTCAGGAAATGCAAGGCTAATGCACGACAACGGAAGGCTAGGCAATGCACGGCAAGGCAAGGAAAGAGTAACGGAATGTAAGGAATGCAAGGGAAAGCAAGGCAAGGCAAGAGTAACCGAAGGAACGGCACGGCAAGGGGAAACAAGGCTAAGGCACGACAACGCAAGCTAGGGAATGCACGGCAAGGCAAGGAAAGGGTAACGTAATGCAAGGCACTGTGAGGCAAGGCAAGGCTAATGCACAACAACGCACGGCTAGGCAATGGACGGCAAGGCAAGGAAAGGGTAACGCAAGGGAAGTCACGGTCAGGCGAGGCAAGGCTACGGCACGACAACGCAAGGCTAGGCAATGCACGGATGGTAAGCAAAGAGTAACGGAATGCAAGGAAGGCAAGGGAAAGCAAGGCAAGGCAAGAGTAAGGGAAGGAACGGCACGGCAAGGGGAAACAAGGCTAAGGCACGACAACGCAAGCTGGGGCAAAGCACGGCAAGGCAAGTAAAGGGCAACGCAAGGCAAGGCACGGTCAGGCAAGGCAAGGCTAATGCACGACAACGCAAGGCTAGGCAGTGCACGGCTAGGCAAGGAACGAGTAACGGAAGGAATGGAAGGCAAGGCAAAGCAAGGCAAGGCAAGTGTAACAAAAGGCACGGCACGGCAAGGGGAAACAAGGCTAAGGCACGACAACGCAAGCTAGGCAATGCACGGCAAGGCAAGGAAAGGGTAACGCAAGGCAAGGCAGGGTCAGGCGAGACAAGGCTAAGGCACGACAACGCAAGGCTAGGCAATGCACGGCAAGGCAAGGAAAGGGTAACGCAAGGGAAGGCACGTTGAGGAAAGGCAAGGCTAATGCACAACAACGCACGTCTAGGCAATGCACGGCAAGGCAAGGAAAGGGTAACGCAAGGGAAGTCACGGTCAGGCGAGGCAAGGCTAAGGCACGACAACGCAAGGCTAGGCAATGCATGGCAAGGCAAGGAAAGAGTAACGGAATGTAAGGAATGCAAGGGAAAGCAAGGCAAGGCAAGAGTAACAGAAGGAACGGCACGGCAAGGGGAAACAAGGCTAAGGCACGACAACGCAAGCTAGGCAATGCACGGCAAGGCAAGGAAAGGGTAACGCAAGGCAAGGCACGGTCAGGAAATGCAAGGCTAATGCACGACAACGGAAGGCTAGGCAATGCACGGCAAGGCAAGGAAAGAGTAACGGAATGTAAGGAATGCAAGAGAAAGCAAGGCAAGGCAAGAGTAACGGAAGGAACGGCACGGCAAGGGGAAACAAGGCTAAGGCACGACAACGCAAGGCTAGGCAAAGCACGGCAAGGCAAGGAAAGGGTAACGCAAGGCAAGGCACGGTGAGGCATGGCAAGGCTAATGCACGACAACGCAGGGCTAGGCAAAGCAAGGCAAGGGAAGGAGAGGGTAACGCAAGGCCAGGCACGGTCACTCGAGGGAAGGGTAATGCACGACAACGCAAGGCTTAGCAGTGCACGGCTAGGCAAGGAAAGCGTAACAGAAGGAAAGGAAGGCAAGGCAAAGCAATGCAAGGCAAGTGAAACAAAAGGCAAGGCACGGCAAGGGGAAACAAGGCTAAGGCACGACAACGCAAGCTAGGCAATGCACGGCAAGGCAAGGAAAGGGTAACGCAAGGCAAGGCACGGTCAGAGAAGGCAAGGCTAAGGCACGACAACTCAAGGCTAGGCAATGCACGGTAAGGCAAGGAAAGACTAACGGAAGGCAAGGAAGGCAAGGGGAAAGCAAGGCAAGGCAAGGGTAAGGGAAGGAACGGCACGGCAAGGGGAAACAAGGCTAAGGCACGACAACGCAA